>NC_057814.1:637075354-637099653 GCF_018294505.1 Triticum aestivum
GTTGAAATTCAGAACGAAGAAAAAAAAGTACCCCACCCTGTATCAATCATGGCTGGACTATGTGTTGTAATTTTCTTGCTTTTTTATTTTCTGATGTTTTTATCTTTCTCTTTGTTTAGCCTTTTAGCTATCTTTTATTTTATTTTTCTTTCAGGTCCTTTTTTTGTTCTGTTGGCTTACCTCAATCCTGTAAGAGAAACTCTAGCAGACCCGGCAAAAACTTGACCCGCAAAACGCGTTTGCAGTTTCACGAAGATCGCGTTTGCGGGTCGAAAACTAGCACGGCCGAACAGATACTGTAAAACAATCTATAAAACTGGAATAAAGAGCTCCTTCCTCCAGTCCGGCGGTTGCCTCCCCTTCGTCCAGCCGGCCGCGCCCCGTCGCCCGCAGGCCATGCCCCGTCGCCCGTCGGCTGCGCCCGATGGCCCATTGGTCGCGCCCCATCCCTGCTGGTCGCGCCCCATCACCACGCCGGTCGCGCCCAGCCTTGCCTGCCACGCCCCGTCGCCTCCGTCGTCCGCGCCTTACTCTATTGCTAGGCGAGCCGTGCCCCTTGGCCTGCCGCGTAGGGAGGATTCCGGTGGCCAGGCTGAGGTCATGGGAGGCCACGACGATGTCGAGCTCGTCCAATTGGAACCGGCGGCGGTCGATTGCGACGTCTATCGGCCTTTTCCGATGTGCGGTGATAAATTCCAGCGAGTTTAGGGCGGATTCCGGCAAACTCCGCGGCGGCGTGTTTGCTCCGACGCGGTTTGACCGGTATACGGGCCCCCCTAGATTCGGCCTTCCAACCTCCAAAGATAATGGTTTCAGGTGTGCATTTGCAGTGGCCCTTAAAAAAATTTACGGGTTGGACCATTTTTACGGTTTCTGTTCTGGACACTTTTTTCGCCCGAAACTGTAAAACGCAAAAGTTTTGCGGGTTTGACCACTTATGTGGGGTCTGCTAGAGATGCTCTAAGACCTGCCATTTGGGGCCTTTTTATTTAAAAAATTACAGTGGGGATTTTCCCTACTGGGTACAGTAAAAAAACACCAGCTTTGTTGACCAGTAAGCGATGACCTAGAAAGTTATGTTGCTCATGATTTTGTACAAAAAGAATTTGTTTTATTTAGAGTTGAACAAATGTCTATTATAAGATCTATTGTTTCACACTTATTATTGTACAAAAACAACTTAGTCTCTTCATGGACATGCCTAAATATATTTTTTGTCAGGTTTGAACATGGAGCAAGTATATACTCTAAGCATAGGTTACCTGAGATTATTACTAGAGAGAATTGGGAAAATGTGTTCACGTGAGAATTTATGTGCTTGACTTTACCTAGAAAGTGAAAGGATTATCTCCTTTAAGCAATTGAAAAAATGCAGTCAACATGGAAGCAACCTCACATGAAATTGGATTATCTAAAAGCTCACATAATTTAGACATTTCCATGTTTTCCTGTAGTGCACCATCTGACGAATAGATATGGTTCATAGTGGAATGGTAGCAACCAATTATTCTTGTTGTACACACTCTAAATGAAAAGTTGAAACACTAGTCTAAGTAGACAACGATTAACTCTCCTCTTTTTTTCTTGTTTAAAGGCATGTCTATTCTGAATGGTTCATTACACATAAGGTGCTTAGGAAGTTATATAACCTGGATTAATAAAGATAGGATCCAAGAGAAATGATTTAGTCAATGGTGCTGCGAGGACATGTTTATGCACATTTTGCTCCGTTATATATGGTACCTAATGTGTCAACTTTGCATGGAGTTTCTTGACCATTGTTTCATGAAATCAACGGCATAACCAAGCATATTTTGTTTCCTATTTTTTTAGTGTGTATTTGACTTCATCATAAATTAAACTACCTTACTTTTATTCTTCTTGATGCTAATCGACAACCTAACTTTAGCACAAGCTAATGACCATTTATGTTTTACCAAGAGCTAGATTATACTATTCCAGTTAACCTTGTGGTTTGTGATGTTTAGTTGCACTAAATAAGAATATAAGAGTACGAACATCAATTGTTTAGTCATTCAATTCACCATGGTTGATAAATATGATGGGTTGTGGGACTTTCCCTAGGCAGAAGCTTTTGTGGGCTTCGCTATGCCTTCGTGCTCAGGCAGTCACAACTCTATACATAGACTCACCTGAAAAACTAATTATGTCCATTGGTTTTCTGTTATGGTATTTGTGAATCACTAATTATCATGACATGAAATGTGAATGTATTCCCTTTGAGGAAAAACAAGCACACAAATGGCTGCACACGAGGGGCGCCAACTTCTAGTTGAAGTGATGTTGGGAAGAGATGAATTCCATGCCAACCATATTGTGTGTATACAAACGAAGAGGCTGATCGATCTGACACTAAAGATGATCTCAGAGTGACATGGGAAGAGATGATCACTAAAGATGACGTTGCCACATGAGAGGAATTCAGAGAATTTTCCCTTCTTTTGTGGATTGTGGTGTAAGCACGAAACTGTACTTCTTACTATATTGTATTGGAACTTATTTTGGCTTGCAGTGTGTTTCACGGAATGTTTCATCAATGTGTTAGTTGGAATCCGGGAGGTTCCACGGACAACAAACAAACCCTACTATTGTGATGATGTTTATGTGGTGCGGGAGGGAGAGATGACTGAGAAGCTAGAGTGGGGGTTCTATGGGACATGATGATGTGGCGGACGACTGGTCGCTGACTTGGATGTTGACTAGTCAAAACAAGTAAAAAAAACGTCAAAAACCACTCGAGGGTTGTTTTTCGTGCGGTTTTGAAAGTTGAGGCTTGTAAACTAGACGGTTTTATAGTTCATGGTTTTGTTTTGGACTTTAGTGGTAGTTCAAGGTTGTAATATGGACTTCTCTCGAGTTTTGCGTCCACTGTAAGGGCATGGACCCGGGTAAAAAGCCTCATGTGAATCCCATCCGGTGTTCCAGCTACGCGCTATAGCCCGTTGAGATTACTACCAATATAATGAATCGATAGTTGCATATGTCAATCCCTGGCGACGATCCGATTGCGAAGGCCCCCGAGGCTCAGCACCTAGCCCTCGACCCGGCATCGGTCAAATCGCATAATTATCAAACTTTCATGGACTGATCTAGATTCCTTGGCACCAGAAATGACCAGATTGAGATTAACACTAGTATAATGAACCGACACTAAATCTAATGGAATGTTGCAGTTAGTTGTAGCATTTTTTTTAACAAGCACTATCATGCCCAATAAAATTGCCTGTTGACCGAAGCTATTGCAGAATTTAAAATATCAATTAACTTAAAAAGTAATAGCTCAATTTTCTAGTAGGCGGACTAAGGTACAATTTCTATTATTGATGCAGAGAGGTGACTATTGGCAAATGCACTACAAGGCTTGGCAAATGTACTACAAGGTGATGATAACCAACATTTTGTTTTGCTCTCTGAGAGGTTGTTAATTTATTTTCTCTTTGTCAAATTTGTAGTGTATTTCTCTATCCTAACGTTGTCTTCATACTACAGTTGTGTACCATGTCGAATGTTCTATTATTTATATAATTGTCTCAAATCAAACACTAGCTTTGTTGACCAGTAAGCTAACACCTAGAAGGTCATTTTGCTCATGATTTTGTACAGAAAGATTTTTTATTCTGAAAACATGGCTTTTTTTTATTCGTGCACATATTTGGAAAGTGAAATTCCGGAACAATTTTTAAAATTTGTGAACAAAAATTCAAAGGCGAACTTTTGTTGAGATCCCAGGAATATTTTGTTATTTTGATTTTTTTTTGAAAACTTGAACATTTTTTGAATTTGCAAACAAATTTTGAAAGTGGGTACATCTTTTGAACTTCCCAATATTTTCCGAATTTGTGAACAAAAAAATGCTAACATTTTTAAATTTGAAATTTTCGAACTTTTCTTCTAAAGTATAAAAATAAATATTTAAATTCTAACTTTTTTGGAGTTTGTGAACAAAATTTCAAAACTGGAACTTTTTAGAAAATGATTTAAAAAATGCAGACTTTTTTATAATTTCTGAAGATTTGTTGAAAAATAAAAGTAAAATTTAAATTAAAAAAGGAAGTAAAAGAAAACAACAAAGAAAATTAAAAGCGAAAAAGGAAAGAAAAAGAAAAAATAATAGAAAAGAAAAAACGAAAAAGAAACAGAAAAAGACATAAAACCGGTTCAGGAACCTTCCCTTACCATCTAGAAGGTTCCTAGTGAAAGGAAAATCCAACTGGAACCTCCTAGAATGTAGCTAAAACCGGCACGTACTGTAGCCCATTCTTTAAAGATAATTGGACCGGCCCATGTCGATTGTTGATTGCTCCCTATGTGCGAATCAACGACAATCTGCAGCAGAATGCGGCAAATAGGATTTTCCTTTTTGGTGTTCTTGATTTCTTTTGAGGCATTATTTTACGAAATCACTAATTGAGAAGTACTCCTCACAAAGATCACTCCCATCTTCCTAGGTTGTGACAAGTGATGCATTGCGTGTGCGCCACTTGTCGCAACCTGAGAGTTTTTCTTTTTTTCATGGATGTGTTTATTCAAAATGTTTTATCTCTTAAACCGTGTGTTCAAATCTCAAACCGTT
Source organism: Triticum aestivum (assembly GCF_018294505.1). Taxonomy (NCBI): domain Eukaryota; kingdom Viridiplantae; phylum Streptophyta; class Magnoliopsida; order Poales; family Poaceae; genus Triticum; species Triticum aestivum. The sequence continues at coordinate 637,079,949 of NC_057814.1, forward strand.
TTTCACCGTTGATTCCTCTTGTCCAGATCTTCAAAACTAGATCCCATGTTGATAGGTTTTAACAACTTTTTTCATTAAAAACCCGGACGAAAAAGCCGAACCGAGAGCATGGTTTTTTTCCTTTCCAAAAGAGGCACGTCCGCGCCTCTCGCGAAATCATAACCGTGCCTCTCGCGGAAGCAAGACCGCGCCTATCGCGGAAGGAAAAAAAATAGAAAACATGTTTTTTTTTTCGTTTCCGAGAAGCACGCGAAGCAAAAAATACAGAAAACATGTTTTTTCCCGTTTCTGAGAGTCGCGAAGCAAAACCGTGCCTCTGACGAAAGAAAAAAACAGAAAACGTGTTTTTTTTCATTTCTAAGAGGCACGGGCGTGCCTCTCGCGAAAGCAAAACCGTGCCTCTCGCGGAAGAACAAAAAACAGAAAAAACGTTTTTTTTCATTTCCGAGAGGCATGGCCGTGCCTCTCTCAAAAGCAAACCGTACCTTTCGCGGAAGCAAAACCGTGCCTCTCGCGGAAGTAAAAAAACGTGTTTTTCGCGCAAAAGCTAAGGAAGACCGGTGAAAACCCAAAATGTAGAAAACACAGAAAAAAACCTTTTAAAAAGCCGAAAACGCGTGCGGAAAAAATTCCGAAGGGACTGCCCAGAGCGCGACACGTGGCAGGTGGCTGAGAGCGTGCCACATCGTTGTGAGGCTCCTGAAGGAGCGCTCATCAACCTTTTTATATTATTGATGAAGTGTGGCGGCCTAAGGGCTGTAAGGCCGAGGCTGGAGGTGGCGAGCCTGGAACCGCTAGGTTGCTTTTTGTTACACTAACCTCCAGATTGCTTTATCGCACTAATAATCACTAGGACAACATCCAATTCATATTAAACTACTTGGGCAGAACATATTAGAAGGAAAAGAATTGTTTTCTCACTGGTTTTCTATTTTTTCTTTCCGTTTCTCCATTTTCTTTTATTTTATTCGGTTTTCTTTAGTTTTTTCTTTTTTCTTTTTTTCTTTTTTTCTTCTTTCATTCTTTTTTCATTTGTTTCTTCAGTATGGGAGAGGTATCTCTGGGCCCTCTCGGTAATGCACATCACTATAAGCCTTGCAAGCAATGTGTCTAATGAGTTAGTTACGGGATGATGCATTATGGAACGAGTAAAGAGACTTGCCGGTAACGAGATTGAACTAGGTATGATGATACCGACGATCGAATCTCGGGTAAGTAACATACCGATGACAAAGGGGATAACGTATGTTGTTATTGCGGTTTGACCGATAAAGATCTTCGAAGAATATGTAGGAATCAATATGAGCATTCAGGTTCCACTGTTGGTTATTGATCGGAGATGTGTCTCGGTCATGTCTACATAGTTCTCGAACCCGTAGGGTCCGCACGCTTAACGTTCGATGACGATTTGTATTATGAGTAATGTGTTTTGGTGACCGAAGTTTGTTCGGAGTCCTGGATGAGATCACGGACATGACGAGGAGTCTCGAAATAGTCGAGAGGTAAAGATTGATATATTGGAAGGTGGTATTCGGACATCGGAATGGTTTTGAGTGGTTCAGGTATTTTACCGGAGTACCGAGGGGTTACCGGAACACCCCGGGGGAAGTCATGGGCATCATGGGCCACGGGAAAGAGAGGGGACAGCCCACAAGGGGTGGCCGCCCCCCTCCCCCCACCACGGGAGTTCGAATGACTAGGGGAGGGGGCGACGCCCCCCTTTCCCTCTTTCCATCTCCCTCTCCCACTCCTTTCTTTTCCCCTCCGATGAAGAAAGGAAAAGCGGGGGCGAATCCTACTAGGAGTGGAGTCCTAGTAGGACTCCCCCCCATGGCGCGCCCCTCTTGGCCGGCCGCCTCCTCCTCCCCTCCTTTATATACGGGGGCAGGGGGCACCCCATAGCACATCAATTGTTCTGTTAGCCGTGTGCGTTGCCCCCCTCAACAGTTTACTCCTCCGGTCATAGCGTCGTAGTGCTTAGGCGAAGCCCTGCGCGGATCACATCACCATCACTGTCACCACGCCGTCGTGCTGAAGAAACTCTCCCTCGACCCTCTGCTGGTTCAAGAGTTCGAGGGACGTCATCGAGCTGAACGTGTGCTGAACTCGGAGGTGCCGTATGTTCAGTAATAGATCGGTTGGATCGTGAAGACGTTCGACTGCATCAACCGTGTTAACCTAACGCTTCCGCTTTCGGTCTACGAGGGTACGTGGACACACTCTCCCCCTCTCGTTGCAATGCATCTCCTAGATAGATCTTGCGTGATCGTAGGAATTTTTTTGAAATTGCATGCTACGTTCCCCAACAGCACCATCGACCTCCTTCGATGGCTCACTGAGCGCCTTCGCATCGAGTTCGCCATCAAGGACTTGGGACCCCTCCACTACTTCCTTGGCATCGAGGTAGTAAGACGCGCGGATGGCTTCTTCCTTCATAAACAAAAGTATGCTCATGAGTTAATTGACCGCGCTGGCATGCTTAATTGCAAGCCTGCGGCTATGACTGTCGACACGAAGGCCAAGCTCTCCACTACTGATGGTGCTCCCACCCCGGATGCTTCCTTCTACCGGTCCATTGTTGGTGCCTTGCAGTACTTGACACTCACTCGACCCGAGTTGCAGTATGTTGTTCGGCAGGTGTGTCTCCACAAGCATGCTCCTCGCGATGTTCATTGGTCTCTGGTGAAGCGGATTCTCCGGTACATCCGTGGTCACATGGACCTTGGCATCACCTTGCAGGCTTCACCCTCCACCGACATCGTCGCCTACTCGAATGCTGACTGGCTGGTTGTCCGGACACTCGTCGCTCTACCTCCGGGTACTGTGTGTTCTTTGGACCATCACTCATCTCGTGGTCGTCTAAATGCCAGCCCACAGTCTTGCGATCCAGTGTTGAGGCCGAGTATCGTGGCATGGATAACGTCGTTGCTGTGTGTACCTGGCTTCAACAGCTTCTTCATGAACTTTGTCATCTTGTTCACAAAGCCACCGTGGTCTACTGCGACAACTTCTCTGCGGTCTACCTATCCGCCAACCCGGTTCATCATCGTCGCACCAAGCATATTGAGTTGGATATTCATTTTGTTCGCGAACAAGTTGCTCTTGGGAAGGTTCGAGTTCTTCAGGTTCCCACGACGTAGCAATTCTCCGACATCATGACGAAGGACTTGCCGACGTCCACCTTTGAGGAGTTTTGGTCCAGTCTTTGCATCACCAGGCACGACGCTTTGACTGCGGGGGGGGGGTGTTGACAGATGATTGTCTTTATTCCATGTGTATACGTACATGTATTCAGTATAGTTGTCCCACTTGTAGCCCCAGTCTGTGCTCTGTAATTAGGGTTCTAGCCGTGGACGGAACTAGCACTGTACGTGATATATATTGGCACCCATGAGGTGAATACAATTGTCTTGCATCAAATATTCTTTCCACAAATCCTTCTCTATTCACTTCTAACATGGTATCAGCCTAACCGATTCAACCCTAGCCGCCGCCCGCCGCTTTCGCCCTGCGGGCCGCCTCCGGGGCGGTCGGCCTCCATGACCGCCGCCGGGGGCCGCCCCGCCCGTACCAAGAGTTCGTCCATCAGTCGTGTTGGCCGGCTGCCCTAGAGAGTCTTTTCCCGAGCCCTTGCTCCGGGGTTTTCTCTCTCCCGCTGGTCGTCTTGATCAGTGTTTTCTTTTTGGTTTTCCGATCAAAGATCGGTTTGCGTGCCCACCGCCGCCGTCGACCCCCGCGCCTCTACTCCGACATCAGCGTCGACTACACCGGCCACTTCATCATCAACTGCATGGCAAAGGCTGGACGCGTCGCCCAAGGGACGCCTTCGTGTGTCGCTGCCGGCCGCTCGTCCGCGTGGTCTCCATTGCTGGTCCGTCTTCATACTAGACCTGTCGTACAACGGTGTGGGTGATATTTTCGGGTCTCTTTTGGCAGCCTTTGTGTTTGGTTTGGGGCGACAGAACAACGGTGTCGCCCCAAGATAGGAATAATGTTCTCTCCGCCTCATCCCCGTTTCATTGGTGTGTGTTTCGTCAGCGAAGGGCGTGTGGAGCTGTCTCTTCGGCGGGTCTCCGGGGACCCGGTCTGTTTGCGTTTTCGTGGATCCATCTGTATTTAACCGGCTTTTGTGGTCTATGTGGTCTTTGGAGTTTCTACATGCCCTTATTGGGTGTTTTTCCCTCTGGGGCGACGATTTGTTTCATGGATTGGGGCCACCGGTGTCTGTGTTCTGCATCGATGACTTTCAGCCATTGCTTGTACAAACTCCTAGGTTTCAAAAACTTGCTCTGCTGTGGGGGAGGCCTTGAGGCGGCATCGAGCTATGCTCATGGCGTACCGCCGATGGATGCGGGTCGTAGAATATTTCGGCACCCCAAATATTCTGAATAAATATTTATTTTTTGTAAGGGTGTGTTTGTAAGGACCTGTAAAAGCTGATATATGTATGAGTTTAGACGTTTTCGCAAAGGGTGTGGCTAAGTCTCACTCGACTGAGACTTAACCAAGTCTCAGTCAAGTGACATAGTATAAGAAGAAAATAGAAAAGGCTGAAAAGAAAAAAAAAATTGTATGAATCCCCATGCAAAATCAAAGGAATATAGAATCGACTGAGACATAACAAAGTCACAGTAGTCTCAGTCGACTAAGACTTGGCAAAACTGTTTCGTGAACATAAAACACATAGTGCTCACTACTTTTAATACAGACAACATATGGATGTATATAGACGCATTTTAGAACGTAGATTTACTCATTTTGATGTAGTCCATACTGGAACCTCTAAAATGGCTTATATTTAGAAACAGGGAGTACTAAACCAGAATTCATGCATGCGTTATTATATAGTCACGTACATGCATGCATAGGCTCCAGCGAGCACTCGTCCAACACCTCGGTGAGCTCCCCGGCATCGTACATGCATACGTTGACGAGGCCGACAAGGTCTCCAAAAAAGCAGATCCTCCTCGAACTTGCTGAATCGTCGGGGTGCGCCTGCTCTGGCTTCCCGCTCAACACGATCACCAGCCACGTGCAGGATGCCGCTACGTGCACGTTTTATTTTTTGATTTTTTGAGACAAACGTTTTATTTTTTGATGAGACGGCAGACGCTACAATGTGCTGTTGGGCCAGAAAACTTCAACCGAGAACCCAGCCTCGCGTGACTTTCTTTACGGCCCCTCGTCTGTTTCGTTTTCTTTAGTACCACATCGCCCGGCCAGAACTTGTTCTCCAGCTTAAATAGCGCGTATCCACCGTTGCACTCGCCGACGACGCAACCTAACCTGGTCCATTAGGTCTGCCGAGGCAACAAAAGCAGTCACCACGTACTTCTCGCCGGGCTTGGCCCAGCAGCCTGTTACCTTAGGTTGCAGCGTTAACTCCTGCATGTCTGGGGCTAGAAGTATGGAGTGACGTCAGTCTTTTTTCTTGCCATCATCATGTTGTTTTTATTCTCATTCTACTTTTTCTTTTTGACAAGTATTCTCATTTTACTTGGGTCAATGCCTTGCTCATAAACTCGTGTGATTTAGGGTTGATATGGAAGGATGCAAACTTTTTCCTTGCACACACACTAATGTAATTTTTTTTCTCTTCATTCCACTTGGACCGGCATCAAATCATTTATTTCCTTTTACTCGGACTACCTCTGAATCATTTTTCCCTAGCCCACAAGCTCGTGTGTGCTGTTCTCATAAACTCATGTGATTTATCGTCGACTCGGAAGGATGCAAACTTTTTTCCTTTCATACAGACTAACATAAAAAAAAGATATTTTTCTCTTCATTCCACCAGGACTGGAGTATTTAATCAAAAACTACCACATTTCATGAAAACGTGCCTAAAAACTACCATTTTATAAATTTGTGCCAAAAACTATCACTTTTTTACTAATCCGTGGCAAAAAATACCACTTCTAGAAAATGATCAGTTTAGAAGATTTAAACACGTTTATAACAAGTGGGGCCCACCCATCAGGGCTGACGTGGCAGGAAAGTCAACATCGTTTATTTTGACTGTTAAGTTGACTGTTATGACAAGTGGGCCCCACACGTCAGTATCTATCTTCTTCTCCCTCCTCCTCCTATATTCTCTTGCCCATTTCAACGAACACCTGGTCTTCGTGCCCCACGCGGCGAGCACTGGTGTCGTCCATGTCACCCACCTAGAGGCTGCCGGGTCGAGGAGGACAGAGGCAGCGCCAGAGCAGGCGTGAGACGGCGGCCGCGAGGGTGCTCGTGCAGCCGTCGAGCCGCGCGCAGGCCGCGAGCACGTGCTGGCCGCATTGGCCGGTCGTCGTCGTGTGCGGGAGCGCGGGAGGGCGGGCTGGCCGCCGTTGCGGTCGCGTGCGGGCCAGCATCCGAGCTCGCCGTCGTATCTGTCGCGTGCAGAAGTGCGGGCGGGCCGCCGCAGCCGTCCCGTGGGTGCTCGCGCAGCCGTCGAGCCGCGCGCAGGCCGCGAGCACGCGCTGGTCGCCGAGCCGCATGCTAGCGATGGCCGGTCGCCAAGCCGTGCGTACGTGCTCGCGCTGGTTGCGCAGCCGCATGCATGCATGCTCGCGCTGGCTGGTCGGCAAGCCATGCATACTTGCTTGTTGGTGCTAGCAAGCAAGCGTTGGGTGGCCGCGTGCGGTCGAGCAGCGTGCGTCCGTCGGAGTGCCCGATCTGGGCGTCCCCACTGCATGCTCCCGCCGGGTGTGCGGGTCGCGGCCGCATGCTGGCCGCCGGGCGTGCTCACCATCATCTCGTGCGCTTGTTGACTTGCCACGTCAGCCCTGACGGTGGGCCCCACTTGTCATAAACGTGTTTAAATCTTCTAAATTGGTCATTTTTCGGAAATGGTAGTTTTTTGCTACGGGTTAGTGAAAAATGTTAGTTTTTGGCACGAATTTGTAGAGTGGTAGTTTCTGGACACCTTTTCATGAAATGTGGTAGTTTTTGGCTAAATACTCCCAGGACTGGCATCAAACAATTCATTTCCTTTCACTCTAACTAACCCTGAATCTTTATTTTCCTAGCCCACAAGCTCGTGTGTGCTGTGCTCATAAACACGTGTGAGTTAGGGTCAACTCAGAAAGGTGCAAACTTTTTCTCTCACACATACTACCGTAAAAAAATTATATTTATTTTTCTCTTCATTCCAATCGGACCGGCACGAAACCATTTATTTTCTTTCACTCGGACTACCTTTGAATTACTTTTTCCTAGCCCACAAACTCGTGTGTGCTGTGCTCATAAACTCGTGTGAGTTAAGGTCGACTCGGAAGGATGCAAACTTTTCCTTTTCACATGGACTAACACATTTTTTCTCTTCATGCTTTTCGGACCGGCATCAAACCATTTATTTCCTTTTACTCAGACTAACTCTGAATCATTTTTTCCTAGCCCACAAGCCCCTGTGTGTGTGTGTGTTGTGCTCATAAACTCGTGTGAGTTTGGAAGGATGCAACCTTTTTCCTTTCACACTGACGAACATATAAAATATATATTATCTTTTCTTTTCATTCCACCCGGACCGGCATCAAACCATTTATTTCCTTTCACTCCGACTAATTCTGGATATTTATTTTCCTAGCGCACAAGCTCGCGTGTGTTGTGCTCATAAACACGTCTGAGTTAGGGTCGACTCGGAAGGGTGCAAACTTTTTCCTCTCACACAGACTACCGTACAAAAAATATATTTATTTTTCTCTTCATTCCACTTGAACTGGCACCAAACTATTTATTTCCTTTCACTTAGACTAACTCTGAATCATTTTATCCTAGCCCACAAGCTCGTGTGTGTTGTGTGCTAAAAGTATGGTGTGACGTCAACCTCTTATTGCCCTCCCGTGTCTTTTTTCTAGCCTGGAAGAAATGATTCCGCCTGGAGTACTCTCACGATGCGTTAAGGCTCACCTAGAGCCCTTGGATGGAGGAGGATGATCTTTATCAATGGAGAAGACCCGACTAGGCCTCTTATATAGACACATCCAACCCTAGCCACCACAATCAGGCATCATCATCACCACAACTTCGGGCAGCCGCTGGGAGGCTCTCCCCCTTGGGGGAGGTCTCTCCCTCCATAGCTCCACCATGCCACGCAAGGAGGAGGCCACGCCGTCGTCATCGGGAGCGCTTCCTGGCTAGGCCGTGTGTGCCAGAGACATCTCCCTCTCCGTCTCCATCTTCACACATGTAATTTGCATGAACATGTTGATGACATCAATGAATCATTCCTCTTTGTGTGTCTATTCATCTATGTTTGAGTGATTAATCCGGTTCTAGGTTGAGGTACGATCTAGTATGCAAAATTAGTCTTTGTGGCATGATCTAGTATTTACTCGCGTTGCACGTAATGTTGGGAGACATTCTTTATTGCGATCTTATTATCACCTACACGTGTACTTGTATTAGCCCACTGCCACTAAGATGCCCCTCTAGTACTAGTGAGACCAAAGCCTAAACACTGTCTTTCTCTCTATTCAATCCTACAGTTACAAAACCCCCTTCTTTACTTTAAGTTCCAACTTAGTTTATTTCTGCATTCAAACTTGTAGTTTTGTACAACCCCTTTTATTCTCGCTTTCCTATCAACCTATAGAATAGACTATTTCCACACTACGGTTTGGGTGCGAATGCGCTATGCATACAACATAGTTGTCGGGTTGTTAGTGTCTTCCTATTTGCTCCTTGTGGGATTCGACACTTACTTATCATGAAATGCAATAGCCTTGTTCCCTGGCAGGTCATCAATGCCTCGGATGACATTTGCGTCTTCATCCTTGACTGGCTCGATCTTGAGCTACCCTCGCATCGACACCGTGCTCCACCGGCCACCTTCACCGACAAGAGCATCACTCCGATTATCCCTTGTCACGTCTGAGCATGCATACAAGCTCATGATGAGATCCACGACCTCCTGCCCCTCTGAGGGAGTCCTGGACTAAGAGGTCCTCGGGCGCCCGGCCTGTTATCTATGGGCCGGACTGGTGGACTGTGAAGACATGAAGGCCGAAGACCGTACCCGTGTCCGGTTGAACTCTCCTTGGCGTGGAAGGCAAGCTTGGTGATCAACTATGAAGATTCTTTCCTATGTAACCGACTCTATGTAACCCTAGATCCCTCCGGTGTCTATATAAACCAGAGGGAGTAGTCCGGATAGCATATACTCATTACCATAGTCATACAGGCTAGACTTCTAGGGTTTAGCCATTACGATCTCGTGGTAGATCAACTCTTGTAATACTCATATTCATAAAGATCAATCAAGCAGGAAGTAGGGTATTAGCTCCATAGAGAGGGCCCGAACCTGGGTAAACATCGTGTCCCCCGTCTCCTGCAACCATCGATCCTAGACGCACAGTTCGGGACCCCCTACCCGAGATCCGCCGGTTTTGACACCGACACCCTCTTCCTCAGTGGCAGCAGCGGTTTGCCCCTGGGGGCTTGGGTACGACTTGGAAGGAGGTAATAGAGACGGTTGGGGTCGCTGCTGTAGAGGCTCATGTCAACGCCGCCGATCTCCGCTCATTGGGAACAAAGGTGGCGGCGACGGTGGGTTTGGCACGACTGGAGGAGACGGTGGCGGCTATGGCTTGGTAAGGAAGGGAGAGATGCGTGAGAAGGGAGGGATGGGGTTATATGGGACATGATGATGTGGTGGATGACTAGACGCTGACTTGGATGTTGACTAGTCAAAACAAGTAAAAACCGTCAAAAACAAGCCGGGGGTTGTTTTTTGTCCGGTTTTGAAAGTTGTGGCTTGTAAACTAGATGATTTTTTGTAGTTCACGATTTTGTTTTAAACATTAGTGGTAGTTCAAGGTTGTAATATGGACTTCTCTCTTGAGTTTTATGTCCACTGTAAGGGCATGGACCTAGGTAAAAAGCCTCATGTGAATCCCATCTGGTGTTCTGGCTACACGCTATACCCCGTCGAGATTAATGAACCGACAGTTGCACACGCCAATCCCTGGCGACGATCCGATGTGAAGGCCCTCGAGGCTCAGCACCTAGCCCTGGACCAGTAGCATATCCGCCTATAGGAGGATCATGCTCACCTAGAAACCATACATGATGAATTGTAAACTCCATCGAGCCCAACCGACGTTGGCCAAGTCGCGTAACTATCTAACTTTCATGGACCGGTCTAGATTCCTTGGCACCTAAAAGGACCAGACTGAGATTAACACTGGTATAATGAACTGATACTAACGTTCATGGAATGTTGCAGTTTGTTGTAGCATTTTTTATAACAAGCACTATCATGCCCAATAAAATTGCCTGTTGATCCAAGCACTACAAAAAAATACACTTCCGTGATGATACGTGTTTGTCACAGTAGGTCGCGTTTTATGTCATGCATGTACATCCATGACGATTTTATGACAGAATCAAGATAGTCATACCTGTGTTGTCGTAGAAGTGTTCCATGACATTACCAAAATTATCATCACGGAAGTGTCCACTTCCATGACGATAAATCCCGCGTCACAGAAGTGCTTTCGTCAAGGGTGACCGACACGTGGCATCCACCGTAACGGAACGCCGTTAAGCTATCAGGTCGGGTTTTGGATCCGATAACCCGTTAACAGCCCCGACCAATGGGAAATTTCCACGTGTAAAATTCTTATTGGCCGGACGAAACACGTGTCAGCTCATCAGTGGGTCAGATAGGCGCCTATGATATGTCGACACGTGCCACGGCCCACCACTGGCCCATTTAGCTTACAAAGCCGGCCCGTTTGACTTGGTCAAAAGTTAACGGGCTGGCCCATGAAAAGCCTGTTAACGGTCTCTTCGCAAATAGCCCATTTTACGGCCCGTTAACTCACGGCCCGTTAGGCCCTAAAGGAAATCGGCCCAACAACGTCATGTGGGCCGTCGAATATAACACCAGCCCATTTCACTTTGGTCCCATGTATGGCCCATGATGTCTTTCGGCCCATATGAGGCCTTCGTATCTTTCGGCCCTTTACAGGCCCATGGTGACTCTAGCCCATAATGAACAGTAATTTTCTTTATACCCGTTAACGGCCCGTGATTTACATGGGCCGTTTCCAGCCCGTGTTAGCTTTCGGCCTGTTGACGGCCCATACGTTCTTGGGCTCCTTTTCGGCCCTCGATTACTTCCGGCCCGTTACTGGCCCGTTCCGCTAATGGGCCAAATTCGGCCCATGGCAAGAGTCGGCCCGTTACTGGCCTGTTCCCCTAATGGGCCAAATTCGGCCCATGGCATGAGTCGGCCCGTTACTGGCCTGTTACCCTAATGGGCCAAATTCGGCCAATGGCAAGAGTCGGCCCGTTTCTGGCCTGTTAACCCATTGCGCCATTTCCAGCCCGTCCTATATTCTGGCCCATTAACGACCCGTTATGCCTGTGACAGAATTAAGCCTTTGCTGTCCTGCGGCCTGTTAACGGCCTATTACCGTGCTGGGCCGATACCAATTACGCCCGATTACGGCCCATGTAGACCCATTTATCCGACGGCCCGAGGCCCACCGATTACAGGCCCATTTATCTACAGCCCGTAGGAGACCCATGGATCCTACGGCCCGTATATGGCCCATGGTAGTTGCGGCCAGTAGCAAACCAGGGAAAAAGAAGACTAGGAAATAAATAAGGCCGAAACTAACACTAGGCTATTAAGGCGATTGCACAGATTACATCCACTCGGCATCAAAGATCGCCACCAATGCAAATATAGGGAACACCCTACACTATACAAAAATGGCTTGCTATTTTCTTCAGTCGGTGGCTGCACGTTAAGAATAAATTTTGTATCGCACCAAAACAAATTACAACTATATAACAAAAGGAAGGTTGGCATAAAACTTAACAGTCTAGCAGATAAATGCACCACCAGAAGTTCAGAAGCTCAGTTCATTTGACCTGACTGTTACGTTTTCATGCTGTATTGTCCGATGGAGCACCATAACCCTCGCCTTCATTTCCCCTAGGCTCCTGAACAACATAGCAAATGTCTGATAGTCTGGTTTCAAAACCATGCATATCTTGATGACATTGAGCAATGTTTATCCTTGTTTCACAAAGGGTCTCTGTTAGGGAATGGACTTGTGTCTGGAGCGCAGATACAACATTGCTTTGAGCTTGCATATCTTGATCATGAGGCAGTTTGGACGATATTGCCTTACAACCAACCCAGTATTACGCAGGAACGTGCTTTTGGCACTGTTAGTGGACAGGTACTGACCCACTGCAGCAAGAGCTGACATTGCGGTTATAGTTGCCTCGCCACCTTCAGAAGGTGGCGGTTCCACCATTTTTTCCTTAGCTCGCTGAAAAGTTGAGGTTTTACATTAGTAGTACCAGAACAGAAGATATTAAGGAGGCAGCAAAACCAAACAAAATAGCTTTGGTCTATATACAGAACCTATTCTCGTGAACCCATGTAAAATATTAGTTCTATTTTATTGCAAAGTACATAATAAAACCAGGTTCCAAACATATGACCATGTACCATCGCTAATGTATTGTCTATTTCTTCACATTGTATGGAGGGCTAAGGATAAAGAGACGAAGTTTATAATACGGTAAGCATAGTATGACATCATTCATCACAAAACAACTGAGAATAGACAAACAGGCAATTGTAACGTTGTGTGGGCAAGTCCAGCACGGAACTAGATTACGGGTCAAGATCAAAGGAACATCACTCCTCTCTTTTAAACCTTGTAAGGTGCAATGATACGCTAAGACAATTGTGTATAAAATTGAAAAGTAATAGACATTGCCTGCAAACCATGCAGTTCAAGGCACAAGTCAGAGTAAGTAGTAGTTAAAAGGCATGAGGATTAAGGACTTACAACAGCGTCTTTGACTGGTGTAGTCATGCCCTTCTTCTTGCTGGTGTGACAGTCCTTGAAGATTTCCACAGCATTTGGTTCAGGTACTTTTTGGTCCTTGCGGGCTTTCCTCTGCATTTCGAACAAGTCAATATAGATCTGATAATATGGTACAGCGAAAAGAGTGAAACAGTAGCTAATTACAAGAGCCTCACAGTGTGCAATATAGCTACGAGATCCTGTCATCTGTTGGAATTTCACTTTCGTACGGTTGGCCTTGTTCTTTGAACAGTTCACCTACAAGAAGATAGATTTGTGTGGCACATGCGTAAATAGGACTTCAACATGTGATCTGATCACATATATATAATGTACCTGATACTTCGGATCAGACCAGTGTTTAACAAGGCCCCTCCAGTCTTCATCCGATATATTTTCCACTGGAGATGTTTGGGAAAGTTCACTTTTAGTCTTGCCTTCAAAGTGAGTTTTCCTCAAGTTATACCGATACTGTCACAGAGCAGACTTGAAAACATGGGTGCAAGCTTGTCTGGTTGCATCATCTTGTCTATCCAACTTGAAACTCATCTGTTGAAAATTATGGGAGTCTCATTATCAGCAACCTAGAAAGTATGGGACAGAGCAAGACGATATTACTAGTTTCCATACATAACCATACTTACAGATAAATGGTCGAGGAAGGTGTTGAACTGGGTTTCGTCTTTGTCATTCCTGTACTGAATCCATGTTGGGAGGATACGTACATGACACCTAACGGCAACCACTGCCTCTGATACTAACTTGGCTGACTCTGTAGCATCACATTGCCTTTTTAAACCTGCCTCAAAACGGATCTCCATTCTTCCTCCTCTAGATTTAGTTAACCTATCGAGCACCCTGATGTTTGTTTCCTCTTGGCCTAGGTGCTAGTCCAACAACGAACATAGGAAGTGTTAGTGTACATCAAACTGTGAGACTACATATAAAGAAGCATGCAACTGTAACTTGACTCCAGCAACTACCTTCTTGCTGTTGAAGCTCACAAGGTTCATCTGATATTGCCAACGCGTCTTGTGTCAAGAGTGCTTAGGAAGTAGTGTCAGGTGGCAAGGGAGCTTGGGAACGTGCTGCTAGCTCAGTTGACACACGAGTAAGTCGTGCAGCTGGTAGTACTGTGGTAGGTGTTGCAAGAACTAGGGATGTCTCTGCTTGTTTGGTGGCAGCTATTTGTTTCTGTTTGGCTTTTTTTGCAACTCGTGTAGCATGGGATGTCGTGTTTGTAGAATTTTCCGCTGGACTTTGACCTTCTATTGCACCATCAGTACTAGCAGAATCTGCAGGATTCATCCGCTTCTCATTCCCTGCCATTCTGTGTTTCTTCCTCTTTCTCTGTGCCATGTTAAGTCAAGCCGACAAGAAAAACGAATAACAATTTAGTTCTTCAGAACAAATTGATGCGTGATGCAGACGAACTGAACTTTGATGTTAGACAACCACATGATAGGAGGATGTAATATGTATGAAAAACAGGACGGAAGAGATAACCAGAACTATGATGTGTAAACTAAGAAGAGGACATTTCACCAAATTAGAAGCAATGCAATGGAAGGTAGACACCATATGAAAGATGCTACAAATATCGCTCTGCCAAGTTAACAGTGTCTCATCATAAATCGCGTTTAAACAAATGTGAAGCAGTACAAGAAATAAATCATATGCAAGATGCAAACAACATCACACTACCATGTTAGAGGTCTCTCGTCATTAGTGCCATTGCATATTCACAGCATTGCATATTCACAGCTTATGATGTGTAAACTAAGGAGAAGGCATTTCAACAAATTAGAAGCAATGAAAGCTAGACACCATATGAAAGATGCAACGAATAGCACTCTACCAAGTTAAAACTGTCTCGTCATAAGTGCCATTTCAACAAATTAGTAGTACAAGCTAGAAAAGAATGTGAGATGTAACCTATATCACACTCTGAAGTCAAACGTGTCTTATGATAAGTGATTGTTGCAGGTTACACAACAGTAGTAATTTGATGTAAGAACATGGTGTGATAGACATATATTGTATGTTCTAGAAACAGGAACACGTGTCTTATTCAAGTATAATGTGTAAAGTAAGCAGATGGAATTCAACAAAATTAGAAGCAATACAAGCTAGACATCACACATAACATGCAACCACATATAACAGTGCCAAGTTAGAGGGAGCACTGGTGATGCTGCACTAGGGGAGACGTGCTCATCATAAACACAGCTTTGTTGAGTGTCTATGCATGTGTTGTCTTGGAAATCATCTTGGGGGTGTGGATGAGTAGAAACTGTAGAGGCCCTCCGTTCGGAAGGAGCACCTTTATCCGCTGCCTTGCTAACTTCCTTCCGCTTTATTGATTTTGAATTGTCAAGTAAAACCGACAAGAAAAAGCAATAAAATTCTCTCTTCAGAACTCATTCATGCATGATACTGACAATCACTACTTTGATGTAAGGCAAACACATGATACCAGGATGGAATATGTACGAAAAACAGGACGGCATGGCATGTTCACAACTGTTTGTGTAAACTAAGCAGAAACCATTCCAGCAAATAAGAAGCAATGCAAGCTAGACACCACATGAAAGATGCAACCAATATGACTCTGCCAAGTTAAAAGCGTCCCATCATAAATGGAATTTCAACAAATTAGAAGCGGTGCATGCTATAAATCATATGAAAGATGCAACTAATATTGCATTGCATATACTAAAGGTGTCTCGTCATGTTCATTGATGAGGGATACAAAAAAAATAGTTTTATGTAAGGACATGCTTAATAGACAGATGTACTATGTACTAAATACAGGAAGGCATGTCACATTAACAGGTATAATGTATAAGCTAGGCAGACTAGCACATGCAGTTTAACCAGATTGGAAGAATTACAATCTAGACACCATATGCAACATGCAACCACATATCACGCTGCCAAGTTAGAGCAAGCACCTGCGATGCTAGTGTAGGGGAAATGCTGTAATCAACTACAGAGCTACGTTCACTATCTTCATCTAGCATTTCTGTTTCTTGAGAATCATGTCGGGAGGCTGACGCTGCATTCTTTAAATGAGGAGTAGTCCCCTTGCCTGCCTGCCTCGTCATAAGTGATTGATGAGGGATACACAAGAACATTAGTTTGATGTAAGAACATGGTTAATACACAGATGTACTAGTATGTACCAAAAACAGAAAGGTATGTCATATTCAAAGGTATAATGTGTAAGCTAAGCAGATGCAATTTAACCAAATTGGAAGCAATACAAGCTAGTCATCCGGCTGGAGTGGTGAGCATGATCATCTAGGACCTGAGAGCCTGGTGGGAGGCGGGCTGCTTCGCCACCATCGCAGCTTTTTAGTTGGCTTCCAGGTGATGCCTATCTTTGTTGGGCTTGTCACTGGCTCGGCCAGTGCCCTGACTAGCTATTTGTCTTCTGGTGCTCACGGGATGGTGGTTCATGTAAAAAAATATCTTTCCTTATCTTACCGACTTCGGCCTTTCGAATACAAGCTAGACACCATATGGAACATGCAACCACATATGACACCGCGAAGTTAAAGCAAGCACCTGGGATGGTGGTTCATTGCGAGCGAGGTCATCAACTCCAGAGCTATGTTTACCGTCTCCATCTGCTGACACTGCACCCTTTATAGCGCTGTAACGTGTCTTGCCTACCCGCATACGAAGCTGGAGCGACTTCTCTCTTTTCTTTTTGGCTTCTCTCATGGCAGCAGAGTCTGAAATACCCTTGCATAAAAACACAATAGTGAGAGTAAGGGTGAAGTGTGTGCAGAACTAGTGCACTGTAAAAGTAGCAGATAGCAGGTGGCTAAAAAATAAATGATAGGAGACATATGATAGCTCTACAACATTGCATGGCAAACAAAATTAGATTCTACTCCGTATGATTTTGTAATATATGAGCACAGGAAATGCAGGTACTCCTCCAGCACACCACCACATGTGGTCATATCTAAGATAATAGTCGACTGAAAATAAATAGGTCAGTCGATTTTTTTAATGAACCGTCCGATCTATAAGGAACGTGCAGATGGCCTTCATCTACCTCCCGCCAGTCACTGTTGACGATCTTTCCCGAACCGCCAGCGACCACCGGCCCAGACCCCTGCCTCCGCCGCCCCGCCCTCCCATCGACCTCACACCACCGCCGTGCTTGGCAGCGCCCCCAGGCCATCCCTTTAATCCCGGCCGTCCTCCAGATCGGGCGCCAGTAGCTCTAGGCCGCACACGCCTGTAAGATAAACACCAAGGCGCTGCTTCCCCGGCGTAATAGGCGTACTAGCGCCTGTTACGCTGGGGAATGCTTCCATTTATTGGGAATCAACTGGCCAGAAATTGAAATTCAGGGGGGGCGACGGACCTCTAGCTAAGGTGAAATAGTATATGAGGAGAAACCTTGTGCATCGCGAGTTACTAGGAACATCTAGTATCAAGAAGAAGCGGTCAACTAGTGTCTTCTGTGGGATGAATACCGTGCAAGCAGAGACGGAAGATTTGCACGAATAAGGGAAGAGGTGTACCTTTTTCGGTTGCCGGTGTGGTCACCTCCACATGTCGTGCCGATCTTCTTCTTTTTACCGGGGAAACCGATGCTCTGGAGGGTGCAGGCTTGGGTGAACCCATGTCCAAATTGTTGACTGTGTTGCCGTGGCCGTATGTCGGCGGAGGGGAAGCAGATCCGAGGCGGCGAAGGACGGTGTAGCAGGAACAGCTCCGGTGCGGTGGAGGGTGGCGAAGTTGGAGCGGCAGCGGTGAGGCGCAGAACGGCGTGGTTGAACTGGCTCGGGTACGGACGGCTCGGCCTCGGCTTCAACTACTAGCCGTGGAGGGCATTGCGGTTGAGGTTGCGGTGGACGACGACGTCGGGGTATCGGCTCCGGCGTGATGGAGGAGGGCGGCGGTTGATGGGTGGGATGGGGTGGCGGACGGAGGACGCAGGGGTTTCGCGGCTGGTGGAGAAGTAGTTTTGGCGCCCACGGAGTACGAATGGGGAATCGGACGGGTGGGGGGAACCATGTTTCGGTCTGGGACGCGCTTGTTTTTGGCTTTTTTGAACAGAAGATGGGACGCGCTTGTTTGAAATTTGGGGAAAGTACAAACTTTTCCCCCCTCTTAAATTTCGGACCTACTGCGGGTCGGGGGTAGGATGGTAATCCCAGGTGTCCCAAATAGTGGGCGGGAGCGATTTCGGCCGCGCGCATGTGTGCTTAGGCGGCCATTGTGTATGAATGTTTTTCGGATGCGGTTGCGTGGCGTCTAGATGAAGCTACAAACCTACCCCGGTTTAGACCTTTGGACATCGGGCCGGTAGGTTTCACGGGTCGGAGTTATTAGAAAAGTAATTTCCTTGTACTACCAAACATTGGTCTCACGCGGTTTCGGGAGAGTAGAGGCTCTTTTGGCGCTTCGTTCGAAATTTTGAAACACAAGCATTCACGTTTAGAGTACTCTTGAACTATGAGGATTGACCTAAATAGACAACGTTATATTTGACCTTGTATGTTTGAAAACCTCATTAAATTATCCACTTCTTTTTGAAATTTTGACACTTGAAAATCCTATAACTACGATTATTTTGGAATGGAGGAGCTAAATTTGAATCTAATTTGTACACGACTACATATGCTATTATGTACAAAATCAGAGCAAAGATTGGTGCCCCCATAATTTAGGTATGGTTTACAAATGCCATGATATCAAATTCAAATAATTGAATGGACTTCATGTTGAATTCGATTTTTTTAAACCACCTTAAGTTGAATTCAAATGTATGCTAGTTCATAGGTAGCTATTTATAATGTCCATTGTGTAACTTTCGTATGTATAATGTGCTTTACACACACAACATGAACTATACTCACGTTTATATTCGATTGCTAAAGCGATGCATTGTCTGGAGTTCAAAATACTAACTATCTGGATCAATTGTGTCGAATAATAACATAGACATGCTCAAATTCGATAGAATCTAGATGTCTGATGGATCAATGACCGCTCCTTACGCGAATTGCAAATATCATGATCCCATCCTAATATTTGGATACAATTTATATCTTTAATCAATGTGTAGAGCAGTCTTTTACGTGTAGTTTCACTCTCCATCGGTGGTCTCTCACACATGCTCACACACTCTCTCCCGAGGTGTCTTTCTCGCACACATGCTCTAGATATAACCCTCCCTCCCTCTCGTAACCATTTACAACTGTTTTCACTAACCTTTATCACAAGCACTCTTCCTCTCGCAAACATACACACGCACAATCCTCATCGACCCTTTCTATATACATGGACATGCCTACGTGTCTCATGTATGCACATTATCTTTACGCGTGTCTCTCACGCATTGTCTCACACCTCTCTTCCTAATCGACGAGTACGATTCTAGCAGAGCATTCTGTAAGATGCCCCTTAAAGTTAGGTTGGATGAATAGTAATATCAGAGATAAAGGGGTTACCTTAGTCCGAGAACCTAGGGTTACAAATCCTAGCCGGCTTTGTCAGTGGACACAGAGTCCTTCACAATTCTGCTATCTTTGTCTTGTACGACTAGTCATCCATGGGTCTTCCTAAATGCGTCACGGGCCGACCAATGTGCCGCAGGACGGAACCGAACGAAGGGCCTCACCTCGACCCACCGGACCTCTCGCGGTGACACACCCTCTGCCCCCACGTCTCATTATCTTCTCACACCCACACATACCAACACAAACACCACACACACAGAAAATTTCTCCTGGTGCCTCTATTCCCTCCCCCCTTGCATATACACACTCAAGGGAATGGAATCTCTTGTCGTGACGTCATATTCGTCTCTCTCTCTCTAGACCACTCTCATTTCTCGTGCTATCTCTCCC
>NC_057814.1:637100034-637104153 GCF_018294505.1 Triticum aestivum
ATTCACACATGTTACATCACGTACCCCATTGATCTAAAAATCCCTCTCTTCACGTTTATTTCGCATACAACATTCCTTTTGAATAAAGTGTGGCCAAAAAATTATTTTAGAGTTTCTACATATATACAACATTACAAAGTTATATGGAGGAGTACGAACGCTAATTTGCATTGCATGGTGCCCACAATGATATTTATTCCGCACTGTGAATTTGTATATTTTTATACTATATACAAAGTTAGTCATAATAAAGAGAAACGAAGAGCATCTCTCTCTCCATCACATACCCCCCTGTACGCCCCTTTCACGTATGCACACAAAACTATCTCCAGGTCCTCTAAAAGTAAGCCCCCAGAAAATTCACGCATGTTTCATCTTTCTCTCGCGATATATGCAATGACGATCATTGTATTTGAAGCGAAAGCACAATACGTACATTGGACTTCAGAATCCACTCATTACGGTCACCATTTACGTTTAGTGGTTATTATACAGTCACGGGCTCACCGTACAACTTTGTATTTGCTCATGACATGACTAGTTGACCAGTTAAACGCTCCACGTGGCACCTCTAGTGTTGCATCACATTATGTCACTACCATCATGCCCACCTGTCGACTTGTATCTACTCTACATCTACACTCTTATAAAATACATAAAATACACTCTTATAAAAACAGAGTTGGTGATGATGGTGTGCCTGCCATCCTGCAATATAGGCCGTCTGATTTATATCTGACGGATAGGAAAGAAACTATGGCAATTTTGCAAAAAGGTACCCACACACCTCTCCACATTTGCAAAAGGCCTTCCCTCGATCATCCTTTTCTCTCACAAGATAAACAAGTCATACAAATGCATCTTGATGTTACGTGCAACGCACGGGCATCTTGCTAGTAAGAATGAAAACAAACGACAAAAAAATATTTGGACGGTGGTTCGAAGTCATAACCGCGGGCACAGCGGACAAGGTGGCCTTGTATTGGTATGCTGAGCCGTCTGTTTTAACACACAGGAGCTGGTGTGGTGATTATACACACACGCGCGCATGCACACGAACTGCATCCACGCAACACTCACACAAACACATGCACCCACGCACGCACGCAACACTCACACGTACACACGCAGCCACGCACACACGCAACACTCACACGCACGCACACAACACTCACACGCACACACGCACGCATGCATGCACACACCAGTACACCACACGACCAACACACACTCTCACGCTCAAGTGCTCAACCTACACGTGCATGCGCACACATCAGGCCCTGACAGACACATACACAACCAGGTGATTCCCGCGCACGGGTTGGAGCCTTGTCACGCCTGCGTAAATTTGTGTTTATCTGACCTTTTGCCTATGCGAACTGACAGGTGGGACCCACAAGGAATGTGGTCAATTTAACTAGTCAACATGGCGCCACGCAGACTATTTGGTCGGTCAATAGAGTGCAATCCGATGCTGAACTATGAGCATGTGACCGTATAATCACCGCAAAACGTATATAGTGACCGTAATCAGCTTATTCTGAAGTTCGGTGACCGTATTACGCTTTTCTCTCTGTAGGCCCTCCAAAACTACATCTCTACACGTTCTCGCATGTTACATCTAACAACTATGCAATACAGCACTACTACTACACTCTAACACAATAAATCATATGTGTTTTTAGTTTTACTAGATATCATATTGTTACTTATAATTATTCAGTTTGCATACATTAAAATTGCCTTTGAAATGTATGGCCAGTATCATCTACCGCGCGGGAAAAATCCCGCCCTTTCCTGTTTAATCGGGTTTGTATCGATGGATCGTGCGAAACAGCAAAACTATAGTACTATACAGTACTACAAGTGACAGTTCACTGGGCCGTCGTGTCGTCTACTCCTCCGTCGTAAGAGTGGAGCGCTCGCTTTCATAAATCTTCTAGTCCCTTTCGCCGACATGTGGGACATCAAGCTACCGGGTCCACGTGCCATACCGGAATACAGTGCAGAGCAGCCGGAGTGAAGCACCCCAGTCATGGCGCCGGCGTAGTAATGAGTAATGAGGCGTCAAATCACAAAGCTGCACCTTTCCTGCAGTTAAGTTGGAGGGACGAAGCAACCATCACATCATTTCACTCGTTGCTGAATCCGCTTCTCCCTCATCTTCTTCAACTTAACCACGTGTTGCTTCTGCCATTATTCTGCCTCATGTGGGACGCGGATCGGCTTGGTAAAGCACTGACACGTGGGACCGCATGTTAGCAAACCGCCAGGACAACGTCCTCCGAAAATAAGAAGCCTAATCCTAGACTTACAAAGGGCTACGTAGCTGCTACGTATACTTTCCATCTAATCTATATATCCCCCCCCCTGATTTTCAGGTGGGGTGGGCCTAATCCTCTCCTTTAATCCAATCAAATAGTCCCACATCACATCAGTTCGTAACTTTACGTAAACCATTACGTGGATGTAGCATTGCTCAAATAAGAAACTTCCCCCGCCATCCGCGCGGCAAAATCACCTCCTTTTTACTAATCTTGATTCTATAATTTTTTAGATCAATATAATTGAGAGTTGTATAGATAGCACA
The DNA here is from genome assembly GCF_018294505.1 of Triticum aestivum. Lineage (NCBI taxonomy): Eukaryota > Viridiplantae > Streptophyta > Magnoliopsida > Poales > Poaceae > Triticum > Triticum aestivum. The sequence goes on from NC_057814.1 coordinate 637,102,625, forward strand.
CAGGAGCAAAACCAAGTGGTACGGTTAAGGGCATCCACAATGTGTAGCCAAATGTGAAAATAGCTTTTGGCATCGTGGGAACCATTGTGGACGGTGTTGCCAAAGCCAAAAAGATGGAACCGAAGCTCCCTGATTGATTGATTGAAGGAATAGAAAAATGCAACGTCTCTCCTCTTTCTCCCATGCTTGGACGCATGTAGTACAGTATAGAGCACAGAGTCTACTCCCCTGTCCCTTCTATCACAAATCACAAAGCAGTGAGGTGTCAAATCACAAAAGCACTGACGAAGCAACCATCATTTCACTCTTCGCTGACTCCGCTTCCCCATCGTCTTCTTCGAGAAACCATCTCACCGCACTAGTACTCCTAGTAGTACTAGTAAAGGACTTCCTGGATGCAAATAAGGCGGTTGTCTCGGCTTGCAGGCGGCACTTGTGAACGACTTACCGTGGTCTCCCTCAATGGTGTTCTCCGTCGAACGCACTTCGCCAAACCACCAAAAAAAAGATATCGTCGACGTCACCGCAATGGGGAAGGAAGTCAAATATAGTTACTACCTCCATTTTTTGTACACAAGGCCAGTATATCAAAATTACAATTTGCAAAGGGCCACTAACACTAATCGAGGCAAAATTGATGGGGTTAGCAACCAAGGACATTAATATCCCCTGCATGCATGCGGAAGTGAGAAGGTTGGTTTGCATGGCGCTGCATTAATCAAGCGATGAGGAGTGAGATGGTTAGCTCTTTGGTCTTTGGAGAAAAAAATGCGCATTAATTGACACGTGAAACGAGGATTTGTATCGATTAAATCCCGTGAAGGAAAACCCCGCCTTTCTTTTTTAACACTAGTACTCCTAGTACGTACGTACTGATCCTGTTTGGGTCTAGGCCTTGCATTGCCAAACTTCGCCACACATTTTTCCCAAGCTTGCCTAAAGTTTTCAAAATGAGAAGGAGGTACACTTGCGCACGGCTGTCGCGGTCGCAGCGCACCCTCACACGGTCGCTCCTGCACGCCGCGGTCGCACCGCACCCTCACACAGTCGCTCCTGCACGCCGCAAACCCAACCAAGGAAACGCACCCTCACTGACACGTGTTGTCGCATGTGAACAAACCAAACTCAGCCATCCTATCGCTGACACATAATTTTCGTTCATAGAGTATGTTTATCCAACCGCATGTTGGGGAGTATCCGTACGGCCCGTGCGGTGGTCTGTTGGGGAAGAAGAAGAGGTGAGGAAGAAGGAAAGAAGGGTTAGGAGATGTAGGATATTCATCCAACCGCCTGAAATGGTAGACTGACCCAAGTCAGGCGACTTGCATAACAAATATATGTTTTTACACAGCAAAAGATCCATAAAAACAACAACATAAAGAAAAACTATCACTGCTCGCGGAAAGAGACGGCCTCGTCGTCTTTGGCTGCCGGCGCGAACCAGCCGTCGCTGCCGACGTGTGTCTCCGCACCGTGGTTGTCCTCGGCCTCCAGCTACTCGTTCAAGCGGAGCGTGCGGGCGCTCTGCA
>NC_057814.1:637104445-637111879 GCF_018294505.1 Triticum aestivum
TCCGCCTGCAGGAGGGCGTCGATGAGAGCGGCATCCGCGCGCTCTGTGTCGAGTCGAGCCTCTGCCACCCGGTTCAAGTCCAGGACGTCCGGTTCCGCCTGCAGGAGGGCCTCGATGGCAGCGGCATCCGCGCGCTCCGCCTCAAGTTGAGCCTCCGCCGCCCGGTTCACATCCATGACATCCGGTTCCGCCTGCAGGAGAGCCTCGATGGCAGCGGCATGCGCGCGCTCCACGTCGAGTTGAGCCTCTGCCTCCCGGTCCTCCTTTAGTATCGCCATGTTGAACCGCTGGTCCGCCTGCACCATGGGGGAGTCGGACGCCGGCACGAAGTCGACGTCCATCGTCTCATACCCATCGGGGCCGGGCCTTCTGCACCGCGCGAACATTGGATCGGCTTCCTCCTCCTCGTAGCTTGGCTCCAGAGAACTCGGGGATTGGCCTGCCGCAAAGCGAGCTTGGGAACGGAGGTCTGTGGCGCCGACCGCCGCCGCGATTTTTGCGCGCGGCGCTCCGGCATCAGCATCTTGTAGTAAGTGATCTTGCGGCGCACCATGGCTTTCCGGCGAACTAGGTGACGCTTGATGCGGGCTAGGGGATCCAAAGGTGGGGGAATGGGCTCAAGATTTGGTGTGGTTTTAGGGCAGTGGCTGGCATAGGCCGAGCAGCGAAGGTTCTGGTGTGAATAGTGGTTCCGGTGACGACCGGTCAATCGGTTTTGACTATACATCGCTTTTGTCGCGTTCGCGTTGCAGCCCGGCACGCTGGACCCTCCATGTTGCTCACCGAATGGAACGCGCTTCGTCTTGCGTTTTCGCTCGCTTGTGGGACCGCAGTTGAGAGCAAACCGACGTCCCTCCCCCTCCCCCGCCCGCGTCATTTATTATACCACCACTCCCTCCGTTTTATGCGGAGTAAATAAAAACAGAGGGAGTATACTATGGATGAGGATCCCCTGATGTGGCCGAACCCATTGAGTAACTGACATGCGGGGCCTAGCAAGCATGGGGTCCGCCAGTAAGTGACCGAAAGGGAGGGTAAGGCAGGGATACCTACGTCAGAGGATCCACTTCCACTATACTATTTTGACCAAATGTTAGAGTAATAATATATGACATGCAACTTACACAAATGTTAGAGTAATAATATATGACATGCAACTTACACAAAGCATACATGGTCTAATGCGTTTTTCGAGGCTAACTTTGACCAGATGTTAGAGTAATAATATATGACATGCAACTTACACAAAGCATACGGTCAAATTCGTATGTGAAAGGAGTTTCCAATGATATAATTTTCACATTATACATCTCATGTACTATTAATCTTGTCAATAGTCAAATTGGGAACCATCTCGAGTACAAATCTAGGAGTACGTACGAATCTAACAATATTGATTGGGCATTGTTGAATGTTGATACCTTTTTTATCAAAGTAGAGATACTTTGACTACAAATAAAACTTATATGTAAACTAGAAAGGATAGGGGGGTATATTGTACGTTCAAAAACGAAACGAACATTGAATACCCTTTATATATGATTTGCGGATGCTATGATCACCGGTTCAAAATTTTGAATCCGCCTTAGGTATCACGTGCCCCCACTCGTGTCCTCTCAATTTCATCTCGGGGTCCGGAGATCTATTGAAAGAGGACTAGGGTGGGTACATGCGAATGATACTCGGCGGAATGTTAAATGAGGCATGCGGGAGGATGGACTCGACTGGAGGGCGACATGATCGATGGAGAAGAGGGTTGGAGAGGAATGAGAAATAAGAAAACGCCACATGATTATACTTGAACGGCTCAAATAAACAATAAGTTGTCTCGCTTGGCCTACATAGTGAAAAGCCTAATGCGCAACGCGGAGCACTGACGCTCGAATATGGCCGGGAAAATAGGGAAACCGACATGTGGGGCACACCCGTCGGAACGACGTAGCGCAGACTAGTCCAATGGAGGAGCTGGCCCACGACCTCCTCGCCACCGACAACCGTTCATGTGGGTCGTTGGGGCCAACAACGGGGCGCAGCTCCAGCACCGCCTCTGGACACGGCGACCGCGGTGAGCAACACGCTCATATCGTCGCTAGACACGGTCGGTTTCAGTGTGCCGAGGGTGGCGTTAGTGCTGTGGCACGACCAACGGTATGTTTGGTTTGTGCCCAAGGTTGCCCCATCAAAGCATTGGGTAGCCAAAATTTTGGTTGAGGTATTGGTTGCCCATGATTTGGCCGACATTGGCAAGAAAAATGAACTAGAGTTGGCTAGAGTTCATTGGCATGCCAAAGAAATGGCAACCATCCAAACAAAGACCAATCTTTGGGTCATGACCAAAATTTTGGTTGAGGTATTGGTTGCCCATGATTTGGCCGACATTAGCAAGAAAAATGAACTAGAGTTGGCTAGAGTTCATTGGCATGCAAAAAAATGGCAACCATCCAAACAAAGACCAATCTTTGGGTCATGACCAAAATTTTGGTAAGGTGCACTTTGGCCACAATCCAAACACACCCCAACACCCGGCTCGTCGAGGATGCACGCACTAGTAGGAAAAGGGGCTTTTACCTCGGTTCATAAGGGCCTTTAGTCCCGGTTCTGGAACCGGGACTAAAGGGTCGTTACTAATGCCCTAGCCCTTTAGTCCCGGTTCTTACACGAACCGGGACTAAAGGCCGTCCACGTGGCGGTGCGGGGAGCCCAGGCAGGAGGGCCTTTGGTCCCGGTTGGTGCCACCAACCGGGACGAATAGGCATACACGCGTCAGCACCTGGCAGGAGCTGAGGTTTTTGTTTTTTTTAAAGGGGGTGGTTTAGGGGTTTTGGGGGGTTAATTTAGGTGTTTCATATATTGTGTTAGCTAGCTAATTAATAGAGAGAAGTGTCCTCTCTTATCTCCGTGCTTGGTCGACGCTACGTACTATATACGTATGGAGAGGAGTAGACACGCTAGCTAGTAATCAAATGAAGGAAACAGAAGATCGTCATGAACATATGCATACAGAGAGAAGTGATATCGACCACCTCTCCTTCTCCGGGATATTGGTCGAACAACAAGTTCTCATATATCTATCCGACACTACCGGCTACATATATACAATAATTATCTCTTACAATACAATCTCCTAATTATATTGTAGGAACACAGGGTCCACATAGTATTCTCCGTTTTCAGCGATCACATGGTCAAGGAAGAATGCCGCCAATTCCTCTTGAATTCCTCGCATACGATCTTCTGCTAGGAGTTCATCCCGCTTCCGAAAAATCTAATTTGAAGAAGGGGGTCAATACATATATATATGAATAAATGAAACTCAACACAAATGATGGTAATAAAATAAAATTGTGAATATTATTGCTTACGCACTTCATATTGTTCTTCAGTGTAGCCCCGCTCACAGGTATGGTAGCGGATGGACTCGCAAACGTAGTATCCACAGTAATTATTACCGGGTTGCTGCCACAACCACTTTACAAGAAATAGAGGTCAATCAAACTGATAAGCAAGCATGCTAAATGGTATTGATCAAACTAGCGCTTGAATCACTAGGAGATGCGCGGAACATGCTACTATAGTACTTACTTTCGGGTGTCTAAATTGCAGCTGGTTCGGCAGTCCCGGGGCTTTTGAGGTGAATTTTCTCCAAAACCTGCCAGACAAAGAAAACAATTACTTGATATCAGGAAATGAACAAAGTTGCTGATATGGTGGATAATGATCGATTTAACTTACTTCTGGAGCATTTGAGTCAGGTTCGCATAGTCCTGGGGATCTTTTCGTCTCGAGTCTAAGACGGTTACTACTCCCGGCTCAAGCTTAATCTCTAGGAGAATATAGTGGAAGCTGCGCATGCATGCATAAGTCATCAATTACATTACCATAACCTGGACTAATAAGGGAAACCGAATATGCACAAGACAGTAACACTCACTTGAAGTTGTAAGGAAAGAGTATTATATCTTTGTTTTGATTTAATACCAATGATTGTAGCAAGTTGGCCTCGGCTTCTTTGGGATGTTTTTCAACCGTATATGCATCTATGAGATTTGTGTTAATGAACCCAATATCACCGATTTGTCTTTTCTTCAATTCGGCGATCTTCAATCTGCATAATATAGTGAGGATAAGTATAAATACATGCAATGAAAGAGCTGACCTATATAGAGAGACTTAATGACAGAAGTAGTACTACTTACAGACAGTAGCAAGTGATCGTTGTTTTATCGAGGGACTTTTGATTGTAAAACTGGAAGAAATCCTCAAATGGAACATTCAGCAGTTCAATTCCAACGAGGTCATGCTCCGGTTTAACTCTCAGCGTCAAAGTACTCATCCCATCAGACTCTCTGCAGGTTTTCATGTACCAATCATGTAGTCTTCGCATCATCGTGCTTAGAGATCTGACATCTTTGACGAGAGGCTTCCCGTAATGGTATTTGTGTTCGTCCACCTCCATGATTTCATAATGTACATCGTCGGGCAGGTAATCTCCAAGATTGCTATAACCGGGCACCATACCCGGATCATTAGCGATGATGTCTTTTGACACCTTGAGCGGGGGGCACGATTGGTTCGCTTGTTCGCCGAGCTGGGCAATTTTTTTCCCAGCTCGTCGTTCTTTCATCCTTTTATCACTGACAGTACTTCCCGACCGCTCCGCTTCGGCATATGCCTTTCCAAGAACGCGCTCATAGTTGCCTCTCGGCGGAGACTTTGGTGGTTTTGTCAGGGCAGCCAGAGTGCGCTTTGCTTTCACCGGATCTACCTTCTCCTCCGGAGGTGGATGTTTCTTTGCTTTCACCCCTTCAAAGAAGTTCTTCACTTCAGCTCGCACGATCTTCGCGTTCTCCTCCTCGGTCCTCTCATATGGTAACTTCTCTGGAGTCTTCAGAGAAGGACCGAATCTGTATTGCCTCCCGCCTCTGGTAGCCGTACTGCTAGACGCCGGCAGAGCAGACGGAGCGGCTGCGGCTGTCTTCTTTCCTTGCTTACGAGGCGGAGGAGAAGGACTACGACGCGCCGGAGCAGCCGCAGTGGCGGTGGGTCTCTTCCGCCCTTGCTGACGAGGCGGAGAAGGAGGAGGCTGGCTGCTCTGGCGCGCCGGCGCTGGCGGAGAAGGAGGCGCAGTGCCGCCACGCGCCGGAGAAGGAGGCTGAGTGCCCTGATCACTCGGCGGAGGAGGAGGCGGAGTGCCCTTACTCGCCGGAGCCGTCCAGTTCGGAAGCTTGATGAGCTCCTTCCGCCATAGGCATGGAGTCTTCAGAGCTAAACCCAGCCGAGTCTCCCCTTCACCGGTAGGGTGGTCAAGCTGGAGGTCCTCAAATCCCTCCGTTATTTCATCCACCATCACCCTAGCATATCCTTCTGGAATTGGCCGGCAGTGGTAGGTTGCGCCGGGTTCAGTAGGTAAAACAGAGCCAACAGCCGCCTTGACTTTCAAGTTTTGCCATTCCGCCATAAGGTGGCAATGTTGAGACTCCGTGATAGCATCCACGGGGTAGCTAGGAGTATCCGCATGCTCCAGCTGAGGCAGCTCGGTGGAAGCCACGCTGCTTCTACGCTGAGATGGCGGTGTAGCTTCGGGGGCAGTTTCGGCATCTCGATTGCCGTCTCGTTCCTCTAACACTTGAACCCTTTCGTGCAGACGCTGAATTTGGATCTGCTCCACTTTTTTCCTCCTCTCCTGGGTTTTGTAACAGCCCGCGTCCGGAAAACCAGCCTTCCACGGAATGGAGCCTGGCGTGCCTCGTGTCCGTCCAGGGTGCTCAGGATTCTCTGTCTGGAACGAACGTCCCTTGCTGCGCTGCATCGATATAGTGCTTAAGCTTCTTGACGGGTATTGCAAGTTGCTCGTCCGTCCAACGACACCTCCCTGATACAGGGTCCAAGGTTCCGCCAGCCCCGAAGAACCAAGTCCGGCAATGGTCTGGCCAGTTCATTGTCTCTGGTTCGATCCCTTTATCAAGCAGATCCCTCTTAGACTTGGCCCACTTAGGCCGGGCTTTGAGGTAGCCACCTGACCCCGTGCAATGGTGAAGCTTCTTCTTCGCAGCATTCTTCTTGTTTGTCGCTGACATCTTCTTACTCTTTTCCGATGTCTTGTGGGCCACAAATGCGGGCCAGTGATCTCTGATCTTCTCATACCGGCTGATGAATTCTGGTGTCTCTTGTTTGTCGACAAACGTTTTCAGCTCATTCTTCCACCTCCTGAATAGGTCTGCCATCTTCTTAAGAGCATGAGACTTGATTAATTGCTCTATAACTGGCTTCTCCGGATCCTCCTCTGGCGGTAGGGTGAAATTTTCCTTCAGCTCAGTCCAAAGATCATCTTTCTGCATATCATTGACATAAGACACCTCAGGGTCTTCCTTCTTAGGCGTATACCATTGGTGGATGCTGATCGGGATCTTGTCCCTAACTAGAACCCCGCACTGAGCAGCAAAAGCATCCTTTGTCCGGAGGGGTTCAATCGGTTGGCCGTCGCGCGCGATTGCTGTGATCTCAAACCTTTCATCCGAGCGCAACTTTCTCTTCGGGCCTCGTCTCTTTACCGCAGTTGTGCTCGATCCGGAGGGCTAGAAAAAAGAAGAAAGACGAGTGTTAATTAATATGTGTACATACCAAAACAATGAATGCATCAATTAGCTAGTCAGCACAGGCTTAACTAATATATTTACCTGGCCGGACTCTGTTCGGTCACCGGAGCCGTCACCACGGGCTCCTTCTTGCACCAGCATTGGGTCACCAGAGCCATCATAATCATGTCTTTCCTCCACTCTTCGATCACCGCAGCCTGCTTCTTCACCCTGTTCTTCCAGACCATCATTGTCGTTAAGATACGACAAGATATCACCTCCGGCTAAGATTATGTCCCCCAACACATCTTCTGCTTGCTCATCTCGTCCGTGCTCCATTGTTTCTGCAAATATTACAACATGGCAATTATTACACAAACATGACAGCAGGTGGATATATTAGTGCAAACGTAGACCTAGCTTATTCCGGGTTTGGGGTGGCTTAGGCAACGCTTCAAGGGTAGGGGCGCGGCGGGAGGGGGTAGGAGACCGACATCGTTTTTTTCTAGGGTTTGGGTGTCCTCGAGAGTTTTGGTCGAGCGAGAGGGCCGGGGGGTGCTCCCGTGGTATAAGTTATCACGGTCGAGAGGGGGTATACATATCGACCGTCCATCATGTCGAAGTTATCTGGGAGGGAGTTATATATATCGACAACGACGACATACATACACGGGAAAATAATGTTATCGGGGAGGGGTTATATATCGACCCCCCCCCACACATGTTGAAGTTATCGGGAGGGGGTTTATATCGACAACGACGACATACATACACGGGAAAATAATGTTATCGAGGAGGGGGTATATCGCCCCCCCCCCTCGTGTTGAAGTTATATCCCCCCTCGTGTTGAAGTTATCGG
>NC_057814.1:637113736-637121191 GCF_018294505.1 Triticum aestivum
TGTTTTTTGCTTTATTTTTTAATTCTTTTTGCTTTTAGGTCAGCAAAATTATAAACTGTCTGTTAGTGCCATTAGTTTTAGAAAACATATAAACTTTCTATTAGTGCCATTAGTTCTTTATGAAAATTCTTTTTGCTGTATTTAGTTTTTTTTGTTTTCTTTTTGCTATATTTATTTTGTTTTGTTTCTACTTACAACAAAAAACTTATTTATTTTATTTTGTTTTGTTTCTAATTACTTATTTATTTTAATTTATGATAATTCTTTCTGCTATTAAAGTTTCTATCAAAAAAATTCTTTATGAAAATTCTTTTTGCTTTTAATGATTAAAAATAAAAAAGAGGCGCAATGCGCGTTGATTTGCTTCAAGCCTTTCGGAATAGTGTAGACTGCACTACACATAGCTCGATGCAGTCTACCTTATTTCTCAAGGCTTGAAGCTAAGCAACGTGAGCATTGCGCCTCTTCTTCATCGTCTCTGCACTCGGGGCTTATAAACCGCTCCTAGTGCCTCTCAGCTAGCGAGGTGGGACTAAAAAACTGCTTAGCTAGTAAGAAACTCTAGTACCGGTTCGTGCCACGAACAGGTACTAAAGGTACTCGTGGGGCCACAGCCTCATTAGTACCGGTTCGTGGCACCAACAGGGACCAAAGGGTGGAATTGGTCCCGGTTCGTGCCACCAACCGGGACCAATGGCGTTGCACAGCGGCGTGGTGGTGAGTTTAGTCCCACCTCGCTAGCTAAGAGAGAGCCGCACCTGTTTATAAGGTGCGGTGCGTCTGAGCTGTCGAGCTCCTCTCTAAAGCAGGCTTACGGGCCTAACCTCTCTGCACTCAGGGCTTATAAAGCATTTCAAATGAACTCTGAAAAGGTTGAAAGTTGGCATGGTGTCATCATTTCATCCACATAGCATGTGCAAGAAAGTTGAGAGGGTTACGGCAAAAACTAGATGCACTTCTTGTACAAAACGGACAATGGTATCATACTCGTCTATTACAAAGTTGGCATGGTATCATCATAATAGTTGCGGGAGAAAGTCTTCACTTTTTCTTCGCTTGTGTCATTTGCTTATTGCGCCGTAACCATGGATAATCTTCATCGTTTATCAGGATGCTTGGGTCAGCCTTGACTTTGAAGGGAGGAATTTCATGAAACTTTTCATAATCTTCAGACATGTCTATCTTGCCCTCCACTCCCACAATGTCCCTTTTTCCTGAAAGAACTATGTGCCGCTTTGGCTCATCGTATGATGTATTCGCTTCCTTATCTTTTCTTTTCCTCGGTCTGGTAGACATGTCCTTCACATATATAACCTGTGCCACATCATTGGCTAGGACGAACGGTTCGTCAGTGTACCCAAGATTGTTCTGATCCACTGTTGTCATTCCGTACTGTGGGTCTACCTGTACCCCGCCTCCTGACAGATTGACCCATTTGCACTTAAACAAAGGGACCTTAAAATCATGTCCGTAGTCAGTTCTCATATGTCTATTATGTAACCATAATATGTGTCCTTTCCCCTCTCGGTTGCTGCATCAAAGCGGACACCGCTGTTTTGGTTGGTGCTCTTTTGATCTTGGGCGATCGTGTAAAATGTATTCCCATTTATCTCGTATCCTTTGTAAGTCAATACAGTCGAAGATGGTCCCCTGGACAACGAGTACAACTCATCACAAACAGTGGTGTCACCTCTGAGACGTGTTTCCAACCAACTGCTGAAAGTCCTGATGTGTTCACATGTAATCCAGTCGTCACACTGCTCCGGGTGTTTGGAGCGCAGACTGTTCTTGTGTTCATCGACATATGGGGTCACCAAGGTAGAGTTCTGTAGAACTGTGTAGTGTGCTTCAGACCAAGAATATCCGTCCCTGCATATTATTGAGTCCCCCCCTCCAAGCGTGCCTTTTCCAGTCAGTCTCCCCTCATACCGCGATTTAGGGAGACCTATCTTCTTAAGGCCAGGAATGAAGTCAACACAAAACCCAATGACATCCTCTGTTTGATGGCCCATGGAGATGCTTCCTTCTGGCCTAGCGCGGTTACGGACATATTTCTTTAGGACTCCCATGAACCTCTCAAAGGGGAACATATTGTGTAGAAATACGGGCCCCAGAATGACAATCTCGTCGACTAGATGAACTAGGACGTGCGTCATGATATTGAAGAAGGATGGTGGGAACACCAGCTCGAAACTGACAAGACATTGCGCCACATCACTCCTTAGCCTTGGTATGATTTCTGGATCGATCACCTTCTGAGAGATTGCATTGAGGAATGCACATAGCTTCACAATGGCTAATTGGACGTTTTCCGGTAGAAGCCCCCTCAATGCAACCGGAAGCAGTTGCGTCATAATCACGTGGCAGTCATGAGACTTTAGGTTCTGGAACTTTTTCTCTGGCATATTTATTATTCCCTTTATATTCGACGAGAAGCCAGTCGGGACCTTCATACTGAGCAGGCATTCAAAGAAGATTTCTTTCTCTTCTTTCGTAAGAGCGTAGCTGGCAGGACCTTCATACTGCTTCGGAGGCATGCCGTCTTTTTCGTGCAAACGTTGCAGGTCCTCCCGTGCCTCAGGTGTATCTTTTGTCTTCCCATACACGCCCAAGAAGCCTAGCAGGTTCACGCAAAGGTTCTTCGTCACGTGCATCACGTCGATTGAAGAGCGGACCTCTAGCTCTTTCCCGTAGGGTAGGTCCCAAAATATAGATTTCTTCTTCCACATGGGTGCGTGTCCCTCAGCGTCATTCGGAACAGCTAGTCCGCCGGGACCCTTTCCAAAGATTACGTGTAAATCATTGACCATAGCAAGTACGTGATCACCGGTACGCATGGCGGGCTTCTTCCGGTGATCTGCCTCGCCTTTGAAATGCTTGCCTTTCTTTCGACATTGATGGTTGGTCGAAAGAAATCGACGATGGCCCAGGTACACATTCTTCCTGCTTTTGTCCAGGTATATACTTTCAGTGTCATCTAAACAGTGCGTGCATGTGTGGTATCCCTTGTTTGTCTGTCCTGAAAGGTTACTGAGAGCGGGCCAATCGTTGATGGTTACAAACAGCAACGCGTGCAGGTTAAATTCCTCCTGTTTGTGCTCATCCCACGTACGTACACCGTTTCCATTCCACAGCTGTAAAAGTTCTTCAACTAATGGCCTTAGGTACACATCAATGTCGTTGTCGGGTTGCTTAGGGCCTTGGATGAGAACTGGCATCATAATGAACTTCCGCTTCATGCACATCCAAGGAGGAAGGTTATACATACATAGAGTCACGGGCCAGGTGCTGTGATTGCTGCTCTGCTCCCCGAAAGGATTAATGCCATCCGTGCTTAAACCAAACCATACGTTCCTTGGGTTAGCTGCAAACTCAGCCCAGTACTTTCTCTCGATTTTTCTCCACTGCGACCCGTCAGCGGGTGCTCTCAACTTCCCGTCTTTCTTACGGTCCTCACTGTGCCATCGCATCAACTTGGCATGCTCTTCGTTTCTGAACAGACATTTCAACCGTGGTATTATAGGAGCATACCACATCACCTTCGCAGGAACCCTCTTCCTGGGGAGCTCGCCGTCAACATCACCAGGGTCATCTCGTCTGATCTTATACCGCAATGCACCGCATACCGGGCATGCGTTCACATCCTTGTACGCACCGCGGTAGAGGATGCAGTCATTAGGGCATGCATGTATCTTCTGCACCTCCAATCCTAGAGGGCATACGACCTTCTTTGCTGCGTATGTACTGTCGGGCAATTCGTTATCCTTTGGAAGCTTCTTCTTCAATATTTTCAATAGCTTCTCAAATCCTTTGTCAGGCACAACATTCTGTGCCTTCCACTGCAGCAATTCCAGTACGGTACCGAGCTTTGTGTTGCCATCTTCGCAATTGGGATACAACCCCTTTTTGTCATCCTCTAACATGCGATCGAACTTCAGCTTCTCCTTTTGACTTTCGCATTGCGTCCTTGCATCGACTATGACCCGGCGGAGATCATCATCATCGGGCACTGGTTCCTCTTGATCTTCAGCAGCTTCCCCCCTTGCAGCATCATTGGGCACATCGTCTGGTTCCTCTTGATCTTCAGCAGCTTCCCCCGTTGCAGCATCACCGTATTCAGGGGGCACATAGTTGTTATCGTCCTCTTCTTCTTCACCGTCTTCCATCATAACCCCCATTTCTCCGTGCCTCGTCCAAACATTATAGTGTGGCATGAAACCCTTGTAAAGCAGGTGGGCGTGAAGGATTTTCCGGTCAGAGTAAGACTTCGTATTCCCACATATAGGGCATGGACAACACATAAAACCATTCTGCTTGTTTGCCTCAGCCACGTCGAGAAAATCATGCACGCCCTTAATGTACTCGGAGGTGTGTCTGTCACCGTACATCCATTGCCGGTTCATCTGCGTGCATTATATATAATTAAGTGTGTCAAAAACCATTACAGAACATCATGAATAGATAATTAAGTGACCAAATTAATAGAAGTTCATCATCACATTAGAACCAAAGTACATACATAGTTCTCATGTAACAACATATATATAGCTCTCCAGAGCATCTAATTAATTAAACCATACATTGAAACTATGTAAAACATTTCAATGCGAAAAAATGCGATCATAATCGCAACCAAGGTAACAATTGATCCAACAGCATAATGATACCAAGCCTCGGTATGAATGGCATATTTTCTAATCTTTCTAATCTTCAAGCGCATTGCATCCATCTTGATCTTGTGATCATCGACGACATCCGCAACATGCAACTCCAATATCATCTTCTCCTCCTCAATTTTTTTTATTTTTTCCTTCAGGTAATTGTTTTCTTCTTCAACTAAATTTAACCTCTCGACAATAGGGTCGGTTAGAATTTCCGGTTCAACCACCTCCTAGATAAATAAAATCTATGTCACGCTGGTCGGTATATTTGTCATAAACAATAAATGAATCAAATAGTTATAAAAAGATAATATATACCACATCCGAATCATAGACAGGACGAGGGCCGACGGGGGCGGATACCAAAACCATCGCACTATGTAATAAGAAGGAATAAAATACTAAGAAAATTAGACAAGTATCTATCTAAAGTAAGAATTTTTTTTCTTTCAAAAAGAAGATAAGAACAAGAGGCTCACCACGGTGGTGCCGGTGAAGAGATCGGCGCGGGCGGTCGACGGCGGTGAAGACGGGAATGGGACGTGACGGGCCGCTAAACCTAGACAAATCTCGAGGAAAATGGAGCTTTGAGGTCGAGCTTCGAGAGGACAAAGCTTAACTAGTGTGGCTCGGGCATTTCATCGAACACCTCATGTGCATAGGAGGTGAGCTAGAGCACCACAAAGCCCTCCCCTCGCCGGCCAGAGAAAAACAGAGCACTGGAGTGCTCTGCTCGCGGGCGAGGGGTATATATAGGCACCTCATTGGTCCCGGTTCGTGGCATGAACCGGTACTAGATCCGGGCCTTTTGTCCCGGTTCATGCCAAGAACCGGGAGCAATGGTTGTGGGCCAGGAGCGAGGACCATTAGTCCCGGTTCGTGGCTCGAACCAGGACAAATGGTTCCATACGAACCGAGACCAATGCCCACGAGGCCCCGGCCGGCCCCCTGGGCTCACGAACCGGGACGAATGCCCCCATGGGTCCCGGTTCGTGACTGAACCGGGGCTACTGTGAAAACTGCCCTGTGACCTAAGCCCTGTTTTCTACTAGTGACGGGGCGCCGCGACGCGTCCGCGGAGTGGTGTAGCGCGGCCAACTGCATCCTCTGGACCTGAGACCATGCCGGGTCGTCTTGCTTTTTCAATGACATGCAGGGATCGCATGTGAGCAAAGGGCATCTCCAACGTTGCCACGACCGCAGCTGACTACCCTGGCACACCAAAACCCTTGTCCCTCGCGCCGTCGCGCAGTGCGTTCCTAGCCGGCGCCAGCTGCCCCCATTCATGTCGTCCGTTCGTATGTCGTCGTTAAGAGGCTCGATGCCCGAGGAACCAACTCCGGTGACTTAATGACGCACCCGGACGCTTGGCCTCACCGGAATGCGCTACTTAAAGCGGCAACGCCCAGCTAACCTCCACACCATAGCGCATCGTCCTCCTACCTGGCACCACATCCGCCATGACCGCAAGTGCGAACGCTCTGCGGGAGAGCTTGTCTTCGGGGATGAAGCTCGAGGTCGCCGCCCTCGCTCAAGTCGCCTCTCGCGACGCAATAGCGGCGTAGCCGGACGCGGACGCGACCGCACAAGCGGTGGCCACGCTGGTGGCCGACGACGGGAGCACCGTCAGCCATGCGTCCTACTTGCCGTCGTCCAACGTCCGGCACCGCCGAGGTTGGGGACTCCTCCGAGGATGAATAGGGCATGGGAGGCGGCAGGGCATGGTGTGCCAACTGGCCGGTCCGTATCCCGTGTTCTACTCTTCCTCGCCGGAGACCGCACCTTCACTTCACGGGTCTTGAACCCCGCCCCCGTACATAGAGATCGCAGATGGAGGACGTCGGTCGCCGCCGTAGAATAGGTTTAGGGTCGGGTTTCTTTTATTTTTCTGTCCTATAAAAGTTCAAAATGTAATGAAAATCTGCCGTGTTTGCATTAATCTCGGCCGGTGTATATGAACTTTCACAATAATATACATATTGTAGGAGTACTAGCAAGATGCCCGTGCGTTGCACGGAAGATCAAGATCTTGTGGGAGAAAAGGATGAACGAGGGAAAGCCTTATCTGCAAATGTGGAGAGGAGTGCGGGTAAATTGTCATAGTTTCCTTCCTATCCGTTAGATATAGATCGGACGGCCTATATTGCAGGATGACAGGCACACCATCATCACCAACTCTGCTTTTTATTGAACCGGGACAAATCTAACATGCGAAGTAAAATAAACACATAGGGTCTATACATACACAAATTATCTTAGGCACTCCAATAGTACGTCCACTACACATTCACGCATTTCACATCTTTCTACATCTACGGGAACCTACGAAAGGGTTAACGTAAATTGCCTCTCTCTCTCCTCCCCTGATTTTCATGGTGGTGGGCCCCTCCCTCCCCCCAATCTACAATCAACAGCTCACACGTTTCACATTACGTTAATTATGTAACTGGGATTACGTAGGTGTAGCATTACTCGTCCTAAAAACCCAACTAAGCCAACCTCCCAGCATATCGCGCGGGAAAAGACCCGGCCGCGTCGTTTTAGTCGGGATTACCGGATTACTAGTAGTAGTATCGATGGATCGCGCGAAGCAACAAATTTTTTTTTTGAGGGGGCGAAGCACCTAGTTTAAAAGGAAAAAAGGCGGTACACTCACAGCACTCCTGTCGCGGTCGCATTGCACCCCACACACGTTCGGTCCTGCACACGGCTCACGCAAACGGAACGCGCTTCGGCTTGCCTCTTCACTGACACGTGGGACTGCACTCGGAGAAACCGACCATGCGCCAAACTC
>NC_057814.1:637121302-637139635 GCF_018294505.1 Triticum aestivum
TCCATTCGCTCCGCCAAAGCCACCCTCCCCGCCGCGCCGATACGTCGGCGCCGCGGTTCGGCGATCCTCTCGCTCCCACAGTACGCTCTCGTAGACTGCCGTCCTCTAGCCGCGCCGCCACCTCTGGCTATGTTCTTGTGGAGGCGCACGGCGGTCAGCGCCGCCACCGCTGGCGACGTTCGTGTGGAGACGCACGGCGGTCAGCTTCTCCCACGGTAAGCGCATTCTAGACTGAGGCCCCGTTCATGTCGGTGTAGCGCTGAATGTTAGCTGATAGACGCTGTTAATCTCACTGTTTGCCGAAGTAGTTTACTGTCAATATGCTCTGCTTAAGAAGCTTCCTTGCCCTGTTCTGCACTCAATCTGCTTAGCTGAGATGGCATGCCAAGGCCGATTAGCTGCTAAAATATCCTGCCATATATTTATTGTGACGTAGATTGCCATGGTCTAGTAGCCAATCTGTTAGGTGAAATAGCTCTACACCGTTTTATACTCGATCTTTGTTGCTGCGATGGCCTTCGATAGTTCGATGGCTGTGTGCTCGGCCTCATTGACTACTGAAACAGCCTGCCATAATTTGGCACTCAAATCTGTTAGCTGAATTAGCTTTACATATATTTCGTTACTTAGATCTGCTCGTCCAAATATCTTACCATAGCTTTAGACATCGACCTAGGTATTTTTTTTCTGGACTTCATAAAAAAAGCATATATGTTTTTCCTGTAATATCTAGTAGAAGAACTAATTTGTATGTCTAACAGATGGACAGGACTTGGATAACTTCTGCTCGAAGATTCTCCGCTGCATATGTCGAGGGGGTTGAAAACTTCATGAACTTTATCAGAGCTGAGTACGGTGGTCCAAAATCAGATGTGCTCTGCCCGTGTAGCAGTTGTATGAATTCAGTTACAAGACCCCAGTCAACTGTGCAAAATCATCTACACTTGTATGGGATGTCGGTCACATATACTAGGTGGGTTCATCATGGTGAAGCTGTGAACGTCAATGTTATTGACTACGTGGAAGCTGCAGATCACCATCTTGATCTGCCTCATGCTCAGGTGGAAGAGGAGGAGGAGGTGGTGGTGGCGGAGCCAGTGAGTTTGACCAACATTGAAACAATGCTACGAAATGCTCGTGCATTCCGTGAACTTTCACCTGCAGAAGAAAAACGGTGGGCCCGCATGTTGGAACAATGCAACGTTGCTGTCACCCCAGGAAATAAGCTGTCAGTATTCTCAGCTATGGTCACCTTTCTTCGGTGAAGACATCTGAGCGGATGACCAACAAATCATTCGATGCGATGTTGGCTGCTTTCCGCAAATCTTTCCCAGATGCGTCTGAGCTGCCATACACCTACAGTAAAATGAAGAATTTCCTTCGTGCAGTTGGAATTGGATATGATATGATCCATGTGTGTAAGAATAATTGTGTTCTGTTCCGGAAGGATTATGCCAACTTAAGTGAATGCCCGAAATGCAAATCATCAAGATGGAAAGATGGCGATGCTGTGAAGAGGATTCCTCATAATGTTCTGAGACATTTTCCAATTACACCAAGATTGCAGAGGTTGTTTCATGATGCTGAAACAAGAGAGGATGTACTGTGGCATTCTAGGAACCAGGAGTACAGAGATCAGAATGTAATGAGCCATCCATCTCATGGTAGTGAGTGGAAAAGCTTCAATGATAAACACAAAGAGTTTGCTGCTGACCCGAGAAACATTAGACTTGGCTTAGCTTCAGATGGATTTAACCCATTTGGCCACCAGAGCGCCACATATAGCATGTGGTCAGTGCTTGTTATCCCTTACAACATGCCTCCAAATGTCTGCACCAAAGAATCAAACTACATGATGGCCTTGCTCATCCCAGGTCCAAAAAGTCCTGGAAAGGATTTTGATTTGTTCATGGAGCCTCTTGTGGAGGAACTTCAACAGCTATGGAAGGGTGTTCTCACTCGAGACCTATATAGCAGCCCACCAGCTGATTTCTTTCTGCGTGCTGTTATAATTTGGTGCATCCATGATTATCCGGCTTTGGGCACTATGTCAGGGCGAAGGACACATGGTTACAATGCATGTGTTCGCTGTGACAGGAATCCGCTGTCATACGCAATACTTAGCAAGATCTGTTACATTGGACACCGTTGTTTCCTTGCCAAGGACAAGCCGCATCCTAGAAAATACCGAAGACATGTGTTCAATGCAAAGCATGAAAACCGTGATGCGCCAAAGAGGCTCACCGCCGATGAGTTGCAAGTGGAATTAGAGAAGGTCGGGCATATTACACCAGGAAACCATCCTGGTAATGGTAGCGGGAAAAGGAAGCGTGGCAGGGTAGAAGAGAGATTATTGTTTACCCGCAGGTCCACTTTGTGGGACTTGGAGTATTGGAAAGATTTGGATCTGCGGCATAATCTTGATGTGATGCACATCGAGAAAAATATATGTGATAGCATTATCGGCACACTTCTTAATATTGAAGGCAAGACGAAAGATACCTTAAAATCTAGGATTGATTTGACACACCTGGGTATCAGAAAGGATTTGCAGGTGCAAGATGAAGGTAAACCACGGGATATGGCACCAGCTGTGTATGTCTTGGACAAGGTAAAAAGAAAAGAATTCTGCGAGGTCCTGTCACGTGTGAGATTCCCACATGGATTTGCTTCCAACCCTGAAAGGAGAGTCAGTGCAGATGGAAACAAGGTACAAGGGTTGAAAACTCATGACTGCCACGTCCTACTTCAAAGGGTTTTACCTGTTATCCTTAGAGGATTGGGCCGCCCTGACTTATATAGAGCAGTTGCAGAGTTGGGACAATTCTTCAGGGAACTCTGCAGTAGGAACATCAGGATAGATGCTTTGGAGCGTCTTAGAGACAAGATACCAACTATCCTATGCGACCTTGAGAAGATATATCCTCCAGCCTTCTTTGATGTGATGGTGCATTTGGCTGTTCATCTACCTGATGAGGCACTACTTAGAGGTCCAGTACAGTATGGCTGGATGTACCCTATTGAAAGGCGGCTAGGCACTTTCAAGGGCTATGTTAGGAACAGAGCTAGACCCGAGGGTTCCATTGCAGAGGCCTACATTGCTATAGAAGCGTTGACATTCTGCTCAAAATACATTGAAACAGCTGATCAGCTTAGCAAAGAGGTGGGTGAAGACAATCCTGGGCTCAATGTTTTCGATTATTCTGTTCGAGTTACAGGGAAGAGTCGACAAGAGGACAAACCTAAAGATTTGGACAAAATGGTTTGGTATGTGTTGAATAACTGTCCTGAGATACTACCTTATATCAAGTAAGTGCAGTATTGCAGCTTATACATCGTAATCTACTAAATGCAGCACATTCTTATATATTTAGATGTTTGACGCGATCACTATGTTGTGTAGCATCTACAAAGAGGAGTTACTGCCGCAAAATCCAAGAAACATTGACAAACTGGTTATGGCAGGATTTGCGAAATGGTTCAAGAGCCATGTAAGCTTTTGAAGTGCACTATCAGTTTTTTTTAATATATTGAGTACATAAGATGATCAGCTTGTCTATTTTCTAACCATAGGTTAAGAAGATGCGGGAGGATGGGCAGGCAGTTGATGATGCCCTTTACTCACTAGCAATGGGTCCTGATACTCGGGTAAGACATTATGAATCTTGCGTTGTTGGAGATGTGCGCTACAACACCCTTGCACGAGACGAAGGCAGGAAGACACAAAACAGTGCCATCATGAGCACGGATACGTATGACAAAGAGACAACTGAAATGTATGCTAACATAACAGACATTGTTCAGTTGCAGTATATCTCCAGTTTCGAGGATCATCGGTGTGTGGTTCTGTTGTGCTGTCGTTGGTATAACCTGTTTTCAGGATCGCAAAACCCACAGCTGATGATTATTTCAAATCCATCAATGTCAAGGCGGCGTACCAGACCAACGAGCCTTTTATTTTGGCAAATCAAGCAACACAGATATTTTTCTTGGAAGACACATTTGCACGTAGAGATGACTGGAGAGTATTGCAAAGGTTTGAGCAGAGGAATTCGTTTAATGAAGTTGCACAACAAGATGATGCTTACACTGCTCCTGATGTACAAGATAACACAGATGTTCCTAATATCTTTGAGAACCATCACGTCAATGACGCCGGTGAAAAGATTACCTGTCGTGCTGTGGACATACAAGAGTTGATCAAGAAGAAGCCAACGTTCGAGGACGTTGAGGACGAAGAAGAAGATGACACCGTGGGGAATTACGATTCAGACTGATACACATGGCGAAGATGTTGACGCTGCTGCTGCGGATGATGATTACATTGCTTTTGTCGTATTTGCCTGTCAGAAGACGTTTTTTTATCTACTATGTGAAATTGTGTTTGCTATGACAACTGAAACCTGATGAACATGTTGTTTAGTATTTTGCTGTGAGAACATCACTTGTTATGTATGCTGATTTGTGTTTGGTGATTGTATGACAACTAAAACATGATGACATTGTTGTTTAGTTGTACTCATATTTGGCTGTGAAACTTGAATTTGATGACATAGTTTGCTGTTGGACTACAATTTGCTCGACGTCTTCGAATGAGAACAAAGCTGACCCGATAGGGCCTCTGCTATTTATTTATTTATATGAGCAAAAGGGGATACCCCCTGATTTCTGTTAATAGAAATCATTAGATGTTCACAACACTACGCCCAGCCTGCTACACAGGTTTCATTCATTACTAGTTTCAGCAAAGTGCTCATGTCGTAGCCACTGAATACATCACGAGTGCTACATACACTGCAAATAAAGAGACAATCATCCTACAGAGCACATCGATTTTGCCCGTTATCTTCACAAGCTCTTTCATCTCCTCATTGCTGTCAAGGCCGTTCAGCAGCTGTTGCTTGGCCGTGATCAGAGGAACTGCATCTTTAACCTTCTGCTCTGCATCTTCCTCTTCTGTCGTTCCTTCAGTTACTTGTCCAACACCCCAACCTGCTGGTATTGGGATTCCTCGGCTAACCAAATAATCAGCGTAGTTGCATTCCCCCACATCAGCAACTTCCCAGAAATACAAATCACACGAATCTTCCCTTTTCTGCACGAATCAAATTGGAAGATCATCAACCAAACTATTAAAAAAATCAGCAACTGAAAGCAGCAGAACAACACTTAAACGTATTATTACCCCATGATTCGGGCATTTGTAGAAGACTCGGCCAGGGTTGCGGATTGTGGTTGAGACGCGACGGATGACTCTGCGTGATTTGCAGCAGTGGCACCACACCAACGGCAGCGGCTTGCGATGAGCAATCGGCTACGGTGCGCGTGCCGGCGGGGGTGTGATGAGACCCACAGGCGATGGTACGGGTGGCGACTTGGCGCATATCTGGTTGTTGCCTGCTGAAGAGCAGGTGGACGAGCAGCCAGCGGACATGGTTGCTGCGGCCAGAGCTTCTGATGCTAGGCAGAGTAAGTAGAGAAGAGGAGGAGCGAACGTTGGATATGTCAGTTTCATTACTTGCAGAGTAGCATAGCACCATATATAGTCATAGTCTAGGTTTGGTTTCGAACCAGCTACAGGAGCACGTCTTTCTTTTTCTAAAACTCAGCAACGTCTCTTTACTGGTACACTAGCTTGTTCTGTACGACTTCCCAAGTCTTTGATTTTCTTTCCCTTTTTTTGCGAGGAAGGAAGGAGGACAAAATTGAGAGTTCCTGGGACTCGAACCCAAGACCTCTCGGTTGAAAACCAAGGGTGCTAGTCACTTATGTGGCGAACGTTCCCTGTGAGGAGGACGGCAGACGAACGCATTTTCCTCGCAGTTTTCTTCCTATATATAAAAAAGTATGCTACTTGGTGTCCGCTTAGTCAACAAACGATTGTGCCAACCTTGACCGTTGGATTGACATTCAACGTCTGTCGCGTTTCTTCAGTCTCTTCTTCCTCGAGCCGCCAAAGCCAAACCAGCGCCGGCGGGACCGCCTACTCCCGCCTCCCACGGCTGGATGTGATCTTCCCCCGCTCCTGTTCGTTCCCGTCCGAGGCCTCACCATCGTCCTCCGCGTTGGTTCGCTCGCCGCGGCGCCGCCCTCCGGTGTTGTCAACATGGTCAACAACCGAGAGGAATAAGGAGATGATTGTACATGGTGAGGATGACAGTAGGGACCCAGCAGCGCGCGCAGTAATTTTGTTTTTTCGGGACGGAGAAGGGTATCAACTGGGTTGTGCGGGACCCTTGGCCCGTCTAGCCCAGGCTTTTATTTCATATGTTTAGCACATGACCAGCCCAGTTTGTTTCTTTCCTTTCTGAAAATGGCTAGCCAGCTATTTTGTTTTTTACAGAATAACCAACGTAGGCCTACTTGCTTTTCTATGCCCTGCTGGGCCGGAAATCTTTCAAGACGAGGAGGGATGCATTTTGCCTAGAAAATGGGCTATAAGTAATAAGAAATGGGCTATAAGTAATAATAAATGGGCTGTAAAATGAAAAATACAGCAAACAGGCAATTAGTTCCAAAATACTGTTTTCTTTCGGATTTTGATATTTTAAATTTCATTGTTTTTGTGCGGGTAAAATTTCATTGAATTTAAATTAAGGTATATTTAGATTTAAAATTAATTTGAATCTGGCTAGAAATTTTGGGCTGTATGCTGTTTGGGACAGATTTGGAGGCTGACTTGTGGGTCTACTAGGTTGACGTGTACTTTGGCTTTGTCAACTTAGTCCACAAACGATTCTAGCAGCAGTGACCGTTGGATGTTAATCCAACGGCCGTGCTGCTTCTTCAATATCTGATCTTCTTGCTCCAGCCGCCCAAACCAGCTCCGGTGGGACTACCTGCTCCCGCCTCCCGTGGCCGGCTGTGCTGCCGCACAGGCCGCACCGCCCCACCCTACTTCATTGCTGGCCAGGCCATTCCTCTACTCACCCACACCTCCTGTTATTTTTCGGCGACGGCAGCCGGACCAGTAAACCCTCGTACTCCCCACCGCGTGGGCAACCATTGCCGAGTCTTCCCCGGCTCCGTGTCGTTCCCTTCCTAGGCCTCGCCGTCGTCCACCGCCATGGTGCTCTCGGCGCGGCCTGGTCAACGTGGTCAACGAACGACATCCATCGGTCGTGGACTGTACGCGCAAAATAATGATTCCTCCACCTGACAGCTGGGACCCACCGGAAGGGCCTCTGTATTTCGCAAAAAAATGTTCCCCCCACTGACATGTCAGACCCACCAGCTATATCTTCGCACGCAAGGAAGTGCCTCCTTATTACGCACAAAAAAATGAATACCCCCTGCTAGCTGGGACCCACCATAGTGGGAGGATGACTTGTGGGCCAACTAAGTTGACGGGGACGGAGGGCTTTGTCAACTTAGTCAATATGAACGATTCTAGCTCCAGTGACCGTACAATGTCCATCCAACGGCCGTAGTGCTTCTTCAACCTCTGGTCTTCTTGCTCCAGCCGCCCAAAGCAGCGCCAGTCGTGCCGCATGCTCCTGCCTTTAGGAGATATGCCCTAGAGGCAATAATAAATGATATTATTTATCTCCGAGTTCATAGTATGTTTATGTTCCATGCTATAACTATTGTGGTTCCCGAGCCCGTATATCCATAAAGGCTCTGGGGAGAACCCATATGCACGTGTGGAATAATAAACGATAAATTGTATTCCTAGTCGTGCCTCTAAGACTAGCTCAAGTGTTGCATGATGATTATGTTTTCCCAATCATGGGCATGTCTATGCCAAGCAACTTTGAGGGCACAATGTCAGGAAGGACATTTGTGTTGAATCGACCCGAATTGATGTTATGCTATGAGATACATTCATCACAAGTTAATGGTTTATAACACAGAGATAGTTAATGTTTGCATAATTCCTTAGACCATGAGAGTATCGAGTTCTTCATGCTTGCTTCATGAACTTTGGGGTTTGTTAAACGTCATCCGTAACTGGATGGCTATTACGGCGGCTTACGGGTTCATGGGAAAGTGTTAAGTAACTCGACAGCTCGAGATTGGGATTTGCTCCTCCGACGATGGAGAGATGTACTCGGGCCCTCTCGGTGTTACGGTATCCATCATCGTCTGGCCAGACACTTTGTGATTTGATCACGGGGATGCCGGAACACGATAACGAGAAAAGAGAACAATACCGGTAACGAGGTAACTAGCATAGTGGACAAGTTGTTGATCCACGGGAATGCCAACATGTCTCACCTCAGGTATTTGTAACATATCGTGAAGCAACAGGAATAGCTCACTGCAACTGGAGGTTCACTCGAATATTCATTCGTGTGGGTATAGGGGTCAATATGGGTGTCCACGGCTCCGATGTTGATCATTGATCGGAAGGGGTTCCGGGTCATGTCTATACTTCACCGAACCTATAGGGTCACACGCTTAAGGGTCATCTATCTTCTGAATACTAGACAAGGAGTCTGAGAGAAAATCACCGAAAAAGTTTCGGACAGCGGAAAAGTTCCGCAGAGAGAGGTCACCGGATGAGTTTCGGTGAAACCGAAAAAGGGATTTCGGGGTATGCCATTAAGTCAAAATGGTTTCGGCACATGCCTGATAATTCTTGGAGGGTGCCAGAATCATTCTGGAAACTTTTTGGAATTTTCATAAATAAAAACCGAAAATGTTTCGGAGGTGCCGGTACCGCTTTGGTTGTTTTTCGCAGATGAAATTCACTAATCTGAAATTGTTTCAAAACGAATCCAAAATCATTTTAGTGGGTACTGGAATTATTCTAAGACCCACAGAAATATTTTCGGATTTAGTGGACGCGAAAAATTGTCTTCATGAATAGTGAAAACGCATTCTTGTTTGCTTTTCGCAGATGAAAATCACTAAACCGAAATTGTTTCGGAACGCATTGAAAATTATTTTAGTGGGTACTGGAAATGTTCTGAGCCCACATAAATATTTTCAGTTCGAACGGACGCTGAAAAATGTCGTCATGAATAGTGAAAGTGCTTTTTGCTTGGCTTCTTGGAGAAGCCACCTTGAGGGCCTTTTTGGTATTTCCCCCCTTGGCTTCTTGGAGAAGCCACCCTTGGGATTGGCCTATAAATAGGGGTGGAGGGGGCTGCCTAAAGGATGATCCCTTCTCACATACAAGTGCCATACATGATCTGGCTTCTCTCTCCCTCCCAGCGAAATAGTTTTGTAGAGCCGAAAGGCTGTCTGGGTTCCGGTGGGAACTAGTTCTGGACGGCGAAGCCCTGCCGGATAGATGACACCGTATGTGTGCAACTCTGTAGAGAGATCGTAGTTTCGGTCTTAGTTCGTGAGTGCCTCCCGAAGGGCTGTCCGTGTGACCGTCCGAGTTTTGAAGGTCCTCCCGAAGGGCTGTCCGAGTGACCGTTCGAGTTTCGAAGGTCCTCCCGAAGGGCTGTCCGAGTGACCGTTCGAGTTTTGAAGGTCCTCCCGAAGGGCTGTCCGCGACACCGTCTGGGGGACTGTTCGACCGCCTCCCGGAGGGCTGTCTGAGGAGCAGATGAGGGTATACATCCTCGTGGTTGGGAGGTTGTAAATCCTAGCTGCAGGGATCTGCACCGCCGATCGTCATCGACTCTACTTCCCGCTGCGCTACGAGTCGGTAACGAAAAAGATCAAACCTTGTATGCAGTCTCCATAGTGGTCCTGGGCTGGTGCGTAGGTCAGAAAATTTTTGTTTTCTGCTGCGTTCCCCTACAGTGGCATCAAGAGCCGTGCTATGCGTAGATGCAGGTTTCGATCTAGAATACATGGAGATGTATGGGTATTGCACAATATAATTAGGTAGTAGATGAGATCTATTGCTAAAAATTATTTATGCGGGTGACAGATGAAATCTGTTACCAGAGGTTCTTGTTGCTTCCCTAGAATTTGCGTTTGCTCAATCTCGAGACAGCATGGTGGAATTTGACAAAGTTCTGGCAATCCGTGATCCTGATTGATCATGGAAGTGCTATCAGTTCTTTGGGTTCTGCCGTAGTCAAAAGAAAGATGAAATTCGCAGATGAAAGGGCATTGCAGATATGATCTACACGGGGGTCATGTGTATGACGAAGTTTAGTATGGGGCTCGAGATTTAATTATCCTGTGTTTCATACACCCCGAGATGTTAATCTAGCAACCTGAATAATCATACTTGATGATAAAATGTTGGTAGCTGCGGTTTAAGTCAAAACCTTAGAAGCCACGTAAAATAAATTTTGCATAAACCGATTAGAGGCGTCTAACTTGGTTTTGCAGGATGTGCATGTGATGTGGTATAGCAGTGCTCATACTAATTCGATTATGTATGAGATGACTATATGATGTAATTTGATTAACATGACCTGCGTGTCATGATTCGGCATGATGGCTGGAGCCATATGATTGCACTTTAATGACCTGCGTGTCAACCTTGTTGTAATGCATTATTTTGTTAGCTATAGAGATAGCAATATTATCTGGTGCATCGACAAGGTGGTGGCAATCTTCGCGAAGGTGAACCCCGACGCGAATGCCGGAGACGAAGAAATGAAATACTTCTCCGTCAGAAAGGGCTATACCATATCATGCTATTATGAATTGCCTGAGATGTTTATCCCTTATGATGCACCCTTCTTGATTGCGCGGTAGTCGCTTTTTATTAGGGTGATCTCTCATTAAAATATCAAAGTAGTTAGTGTTCACCCAAGTGTAGCACCGTCTGAAATTCGTATCTTTTCGGGGTGCGCCATGTACACATGAGCACGAACGAATCGAGAGGAATGAGGCGGGTGAGGTCAGACCTCGCAGCAAGATCACTTGGTTGTCTTTGACGTTCAGGCAGGAGAGTCCTGAGCTCGGAACACGCCCATCGAAAGATGAACAAGAATCACATAGAGATGTGATCGGCAAGTTGGCCTACCGATTGAAATTCGTGTCATCAGTGATGAACCCGTCAATGGCATCGAATAGAAATATGGATCTTGAATCACTCTAAATCAATTATGAGAGATATTGATTTGAGTGGGAGCGCACTGTTGAATTAACATGTTTAATTCTCAGTGCAATTAAATATGAACATTGTCTAAGTGTTTCTTGCATAATAGTTGTAGAATAATGGCTCGCATTTCCACCTTCCCTATTAAAATTGAATAGTTGTTAAATATCTGGTTAAAACTTTACGATTGGTAACGTAATATGAGGATTGTCCTCAAAAGTGCCGAGAAGGACTTTGTCCTATCGCATGCTTTCCGTATCCTCCCGCTAATGCTATGGATCATGTGACTCTCGTCCTTCGATCCAAAAGCTAGAATTCTGTTATGGTCAAGTGGAATATGTTTGCTTCCATGAAACCCAAACTTCGAAAGTTGGGATAGTTATATGATATTCATGGAACTGAAAATTATTTTCAGATACAAACAAAGCAATGTTTGTTTGCAAGTATTAGTAAAAGTGTTTACTATGCATTTGACTGTTGGGAAAGGGATCCAGAAGAACGCCTGTCATATAATGAAAGGTGAATAAAACAACAACTTAAAGAGAAAGGAAGTGTCCAAAGGGTGTTAGTATGACTTACACGCCTAGGAAGTCCGGGGCTAATGCCACTCTTAAGTTGGGTGCTTCTTCTGAAAGTAGGAGAAATACTAAAAGTTAAACTGCTAGAAGTATAAAGGCAAAAGGAAAGAAGACTGGAATATCCAGCTCATGTATGAATGTCATACAAGTTTTTGATGTATAGAAGGCTGGTCAAAGATATAGTTCTTGCGAATTATGGTTAAACATGTTAATCACTAATTCTTGGGTATTGTGAGTTCATCACAAAAATGCCCGCTCGATTGCATTCTGTTGCAACTCGATGTAAGAACTACTATGGCCTGAAAGACTAGCTAGAAATGAGGTTAAGGTATACACAGGGAACATAGTAAATGTTACTATACCTTCCATCAGTGTATTGCCGTCTGTATTTATTTTCATAATTCATTTAGAGTTTTACAAACTCTATCCCATTGCATAAGGTATCTTGCAAGAAGGTTGTTCATAAGAGAACTTTTTATGTTCGATGTTATGAATAACACAAGGGCCATACGTTCATTATGAATGAGATGTATGTTATGAATATTGATAATAATACAATACCTCTGGGTTTACTTTCATAATTCATTTTAGAGTTTCATACACTCTAGCCCATTGCACAATGTTTGTTGCAAAAGAGTTGTTCATAAAAACAACAATTGTTGTTAAGTATTATGAATAACATAAGGGCCATACTTCCATCATCGATGGGACGTATGTTATGAATATTGATGGTAATATGATACATCCATAACACTGACGCTAAATGTCGCAAGACTAAAAGAATACCACACAAGTGTGGCACTACATTTGGTCACATTGGAGAACCCGCATGGAAAATTCCATTATGATGGATTTTGAAGTCTTTTTGATTTTGAATCATCTGACACTTGCAACTTTCCTCTGAAAAGTGAAGTGACTGAAATACCGTTCACAGGCCATAAGGAACGAGCAACAAACTTATTGGTGATCATACATTTTGATGTGTGTAATTCAATAAATGTTGTTGCAAGTAGTGGATTTATATATCTTCATAAATGACTCAAGTAGATATATGGATATTTGCTTGATGAGACGTAAGTATGGATCTTTTGAAATCATTCGAAAGGTTTTCAAAAATGAAGTAGAAGTTATTGTAACAAGAAAATTATGTTTCTGCAATTTGATTGCACAAAGGAATATTTGAGTTACATGTTTAGCGAATGTCTCATGAGTTGTGAAAGGGGTTTCATAACTTGCACCTCCCGGAACACCACTGCAAGTGAAAAGTCCGTGGAGATGTAATCTAACCATTTATGACATGGTAAGGTCAAAGATGACATAAATAAATTTGCCATTATCCTTTTTAAAGTGATGCTTTAGAGACTGCGGCTTTTACACTGAAAAGAGCTACATCGGGTCTGTTGAAATGAAGCCATGGTATGGTACGCCCAACCATGTTATATCTTTTCTTAACATTTGGAATATGGGGCTTGTGTAAAAGGTTACAAACCTATTCCAAATCAGACAAGTGCTACTTTGTAGGTTATACCAAAATGTTGGGTATTCCTCCCTCACTATACCGAGGCAAATAGTTTTGCCGCGAAACGGTGTGCTTTTAAAGAGAATGGTTCTTTCAAAAGGTGAGTGGGAGAATAGTGCAACTCGACGAGATAAACAGTATCTTCGTCATCAGATCAAAGGAAAGAGACCTTGGAAGTAATTCCAGAGTTTCCTACTGCGACTGATACGGAAGTCTCTACAATAAAATGTATGAACTTCGGTCGAACGTGCAGCTGAACCACGTAGGCAAGGCTCGTGCAAACCTCTCAGGTGCGCAAACGAGATATTGTTGTTAGACAACATTATACCTACGATACACAAGGAAGCGTTGATGGGCCCTGACTCCAGAATTGGCTATATGCCAATACAACCCGAGTTAGTTTCCATATAAGTGATTCAAGATTAAAACCTTGATACACCTTTCGGAAGACTTAGAGTCTAACGAATATTTATGGAACTTAAAACTGATACGGATAAAAATGTTTTATCCATAAAGCTCGACTTGTTGAAATAACAAGTTCAAGAGTTGACTACGATGAGGTTGTTTTCATCGTAGCGATGCTTAAAGTCGGTTCGGGTTGAACTAGCAATTAATACATATTTCAATCATGAGATATGAAACATGGATGACAATAGGATTTCCATCTGATGGAAATGAAACCAAGGACTTGCATGTGTTACAGTCCAAGGCATTTTGTCTATCCAGAGGATGCTAGTAAGGGTGCAAACTTCAGAGTTCCAGCGATGGACAGAAGAGAGCAAAATGGAGTTGGAATCTTCGTGCTTTGATGAAATGGTCAAAGGGGTTTGACTTCATCAATGGGTAACGAAGATGCTTGTAATTCAAGAAAGTAAGTGGGAGCGTAATAATATTTCTAAAAACCTTATGTGCTTGGCACATTGGTAATTGGAAATAAATTTCTTGACACGAATTAGGACTTCATTTGAAAATAGTTTTTCGATGAAGTGCTTAGGCTAAATAGCCTCAATATTAGGCATGATGATCTATGGAGATAGATTTACCTAATGGGGCTAAGCAATGAATACATATTGACAAGATGCTAAAACCTTTTAGCATTTAAAACGCCAAGGAGTGATTCTTGCCGAAGTCACATGGAAAGAGTTTTTGCAAGACTCGGTGTCCCAAAACACTGACGAGTAAAATACATGATGGAGATTCCACACACTCTTGTGTTTGGATTAATCATGTATTCCATGGTATGTAAAACAACCAGATATGTCCGATACTCCCAAGGTGTTGCGAGTATGGATACCAAAGTGATCAAATTACTGATCATGGGACAACAGTGAAAGATGTCATTGAGTACTAGAGTAAGTACTGATGATATGTTTTCTTGCAAGCGGAGATCATGAAGAGTTCGTTGTAAAATGTTACATCGATACAGTCTTCATCTTTTCTCCATGCGATTTTTGATTTAAGTTAAGGGTTTTGTGTAATACACAATATGGTGGCACATTAGTTGGAAATTGTTCCAAACAAGTTACTGTGGCGAATTCTATAACAGAGGCGAAGTATGTTGCCGCTTTAGAAGCGACAAAGACAAAGATGTTGAATCATATAGTTCATTCATGAACTTAGTATGGTTCCAAGAAGGCTTTGGTCAATGGACACTATTGCAGATAGGTGCTCCATAACTCAGTCTGAGGAATCAGGTTTCGACCAATGATTCACATATATACAAAGCCAAGTCCACACAAAATATGAATTTTGTGAAAGCATGAAAATGTGAGGATATGCAGAGATACACATGGAGCTGAAGTTGTCAGATCCGATGGACATCAGGCTATACCACATGCGAAGCATTTTTTACACCAGTATGCCATAGGTGTAAAGTGCATTAGCATTAACTAGATTATTGAGTCTAGTGCAAGTGGGAGTCTGTAGGAGATATGCCCTAGAGGCAATAATAAATGATATTATTTATCTCCGAGTTCATATTATGTTTATGTTACATGCTATAACTGCTGTGGTTCCCGAGCCCGTATATCCATAAAGGCTCTGGGGAGAACCCATATGCACGTGTGGAATAATAAACAATAAATTGTATTCCTAGTCGTGCCTCTAAGACTAGCTCAAGTGTTGCAGGATGATTGTGTTTTCCCAATCATGGGCATGTCTATGCCAAGCAACTTTGAGGGCACAATGTCAGGAAGGACATTTGTGTTGAATCGACCCGAATTGATGTTATGCTATGAGATACATTCGTCACAATTTAATGGTTTATAACACAGAGATAGTTAATGTTTGCATAATTCCTTAGACCATGAGAGTATCAAGTTTCTTCATGCTTGCTTCATGAACTTTAGGGTTTGTTAAACGTCATCCGTAACTGGATGGTTATTACGGCGGCTTACGGGTTCATGGGAAAGTGTTAAGTAACTCGATAGCTCGAGATTGGGATTTTCTCCTCCGACGATGGAGAGATATACCCGGGCCCTCTCGGTGTTACGGTATCCATCATCGTCTGGCCAGACACTTTGTGATTTGATCACGGGGATGCCGGAACACGATAACGAGAAAAGAGAACAATACCGGTAACGAGGTAACTAGCATAGTGGACAAGTTGTTGATCCACGGGAATGCCAACATGTCTCACCTCGGATATTTGTAACATATCGCGAAGCAACAGGAATAGCTCACTGCAACTGGAGGTTCACTCGAATATTCATTCGTGTGGGTATAGGGGTCAATATGGGTGTCCACGGCTCCGATGTTGATCATTGATCGGAAGGGGTTCCGGGTCATGTCTATACTTCACCGAACCTATAGGGTCACACTCTTAAGGGTCATCTATCTGCTGAATACTAGACAAGGAGTCTGAGAGAAAATCACCGAAAAAGTTCCGGACACCGAAAAGTTTCGGACAGCGGAAAAGTTCCGCAGAGAGAGGTCACCGGATGAGTTTCGGTGAAACCGAAAAAGTTGTTTCAGGGTATGCCATTAAGTCAAAATGGTTTCGGCACATGCCTGATAATTCTTGGAGGGTGCCAGAATCATTCTGGAAACTTTTTGGAATTTTCAGAAATAAAAACGAAAATGTTTCGGAGCTGCCGGTACCGCTTTGGCTGTTTTTCACAGATGAAATTCACTAATCTGAAATTGTTTCAGAACGAATCCAAAATCATTTTAGTGGGTACTGGAATTATTCTAAGACCCACAGAAATATTTTCGAATTTAGTGGACGCGAAAAATTGTCTTCATGAATAGTGAAAACGCATTCTTGTTTGCTTTTCGCAGATGAAAATCACTAAACCGAAATTGTTTCAGAATGCATTGAAAATTATTTTAGTGGGTACTGGAAATGTTCTGAGCCCACATAAATATTTTCAGTTCGAACGGACGCTGAAAAATGTCGTCATGAATAGTGAAAGTGCTTTTTGCTTGGCTTCTTGGAGAAGCCACCTTGAGGGCCTTTGTGGTATTTCCCCCCTTGGCTTCTTGGAGAAGCCACCCTTGGGCTTGGCCTATAAATAGGGGTGGAGGGGGCTGCCTAAAGGATGATCCCTTCTCACATACAAGTGCCATGCATGATCTGGCTTCTCTCTCCCTCCCAGCGAAATAGTTTCGTAGAGCCGAAAGGCTGTCTGGGTTCCGGTGGGAACTAGTTCTAGACGGCGAAGCCCTGCCGGATAGATGACACCGTATGTGTGCAACTCTGTAGAGAGATCGTAGTTTCGGTCTTAGTTCGTGAGTGCCTCCCGAAGGGCTGTCCGTGTGACCGTCCGAGTTTTGAAGGTCCTCCCGAAGGGCTGTCCGAGTGACCGTTTGAGTTTCGAAGGTCCTCCCGAAGGGCTGTCCGCGACACCGTCCGGGGGACTGTTCGACCGCCTCCCGGAGGGCTGTCTGAGGAGCAGATGAGGGTATACATCCTCGCGGTTGGGAGGTTGTAAATCCTAGCTGCGGGGATCTGCACCGCCGATCGTCATCGACTCTACTTCCCGTTGCGCTACGAGTTGGTAACGAAAAAGATCAAACCTTGTATGCAGTCTCCATAGTGGTCCTGGGCTGGTGCGTAGGTCAGAAAATTTTTGTTTTCTGCTGCGTTCCCCTACACTGCCTCCCGTGGCCGGCTGTGCTTCCGCGGAGGCCTCACCGCCCCCTACTATTCCCACCGCTGGCCAGGCCCTGCGGCGACGGCAGCCTCACACCGCAGCCGAACCAGTGAACCCTCGTACTCCTCTCCGCGCGGGCTTCCACTGCCGCGTCTTCCCCGGCTCCGCCTCGTCCCCTTCCTAGGCCTCGCCGTCGTCCAACGCCGTGGTGCTCTCGGCGCGGCCTGGTCAACGTGGTCAAGGAACGACTTCCATCGGACGTGGACTGTACATGGAGAGGCTGACAGCTGGGTCCATGGCCGCAGCAAGGAAGTGCCTCCTTATTACGCGGAAAATAATGATTCCTCCACCTGACAGCTGGGACCCACCGGACGGGCCACTGTATTTCACGGAAAAAACGTTTCCCCCTGACTGCTGGGACCCACCAGCTTCATCTTCGCACGCAAGGAAGTGCGTCCGGGCAAAAAAAACGATTCACCCCCCTGACTGTTGGGACCCACCAGCTACACCTTCGCACGCAAGGAAGTGCGTCCGGGCAAAAAAACGATTCGCCCCCCTGACTGCTGGGACCCGCCGGCTACATCTTCGCACGCAAGGAAGTGCGTCCGGGCAAAAAAAAACGAATCGCCCCCCTGACTGCTGGGACCCACCAGCTACATCTTCGCAGGCAAGGAAGTGCCTGACAGTCGGAACCCACCTGGTCGAAGCGTACGTAGCGTTGTCATTCTGGTCGCGAACGTGTACGTACATACTGGTCGATGTAGAGGCGCGCACGTGTCGTAGTAGAGGCGCGCAAGTAGCATGTACACGTACGTACAGCGGCCAGGGTGCAAGAAAGAAAATACGGCCACGTATGTGTACATACGGGCGGGGTCTCGAACGCCTACTCGCGCATACGTATGGCCAGGGCTCGTGTACATGGCTGGGTCGGAACGGAGAAACAGCGTCGTCGTCGTGTTCATGGGGAGGCAACGGAATGCGTCGTGTTCATGGGGAGGCAACGGAATGCGTCGTGTTCATCGGGAGGCAACGGAACGCGTGGGAGCCAACCGGCTGGGTCGGAACGGAATGCGTGGTCGTGTTCATCGGGAGGGCTTGGACGGAACAGGCGATGGAAACGAGGCCTGGCGTACCGCAAAACGGAGGAAACGGACCTCCTACATTCGGAACGGGATCCTGTTG
>NC_057814.1:637140170-637142554 GCF_018294505.1 Triticum aestivum
CCAATCGATCGGCTTCAGTTTGCAGCAGTAGCGAAGGAATCGCTCGATCGGGTTCAGTTAACAGCCATCGATCAATCGCTCTGGTTCAGAAACGCGTAGCCTGCAGTGCAATCGCTCGGGTTCAGTTAGAGCCCAACGCCTCGCTCGGGTTCAGTTAGAGCCAACGCCTCGCACATACGCGCGTACGTGTATGAGAGAAACGCGCATCGCTCGGCCCCCGATCTCCCACCGTAACCGGGAACTCCCCGAAATTTTCCTCCCCCTCGCTTCTACCACGGTTTTTTCCGTCATGGACGGCCCAAAGAATGTCATGCAGCTGCATCTCCGGCCCGCCCAGGACGAAAAGCCCATTTTCTGTCATGATTTTTTGTCATAGAAGTAGGAGCCCACCACATCTATGATGATACCGGGTTTTGTCACAATTATCGTCATAGAAGTGTCATATGTATGACAGAAAAAAAAATTCGTTCGGCCCAAAATTTCACGAATGTGTCTTTTTTCTAGTGAAGCTATTGCAAAAATTAACAGATCAATTAACTTAAAAACAAATAGCTCATTTTTCTGGCAGGTGTACTAAGGTACAATTTCTATTATTGATGCAGAGAGGTGACTTGGCAAATGCACTACAAGGTGATGATAATCAACATGTTGTTTCGCTGTCTGAGAGGTTGTTAATTTCCTTTCTCCTCGTCTAAATTTTTAGTGTATATCTCTATCCTAATGTTGTCTTCATACTACAATTGTGTACCGCTTCGAAACTTCTATTATTTATATAATTATCTAAAACAACACTAGCTCTTTTTCTGAAAAACTTGTACAAATTCTTAACAGACACAGCATTCCATGGGTAAATTTGATTTGGGAAACTTATTACAGTAATGGCATGTTGCCTGTTCAGAACATGGTTGGTTCTTTCTAGTGGAAGGCAAATTTGAAACTGCTTGACTTATTCAAATCCGTGGCCATATGCAATATTCGTGATGGGAAATTTGCTCTATTCTGGAATGATCAATGGCACTCTACATGTCTATTTCAAGGCATGCCTCACGTATTCTGTTTTACAAAGAATACTCTATTATCAGTTCAGGAAGCTATCAACTTTTGGAATATTTGGAAGACCTGTTTCACCTACCCCTGTCTAGAAAAGCTTATGAGGAATTCTAGCAACTTGAGCTCATTTGTGAGGAGGTTAGATCATCTGAATAGAGGGATTGTAATGATACTTGGGGCTATTTATGGGGGTCTGCTAATTTCTCTTCTTCAAAAGCATATAACTGCATGATTGGAGTTAAAATTTTACCACCTCACTTTCAATGGGTTTGGAACACATCATGTCAACACAAGCACAAAGTTTTTTATGGATGGTGCTCCATGATAAAGTAAACACAAGAAACCTACTCAGAAGAAAAACATTTCATTTAGACACATACAATTGTGTTGTGATGGATTGTCAACAGGAAGAAACATTATTTCACCTATTCTGGGGATGCCCTTTTGCTGCTTTTTGTTGGAACTTTGTTTGCCCCAATAGAAATGTAGCTCTGTCAGTTTTACAGACCATTGAAGATATGAAGCAGAGTCTGGCATTGCCTTTTGCTATGGACATCATCATTCCGGCTTCTTGGGCCATCTGGATAACAAGAAACAACTGAATATTCCAGCAAATTCCCCCTCATTTCAAAGATGGAAGGACACCTACTTCACGGAGCTCAATTTGTTAAAATTTAGAATGAAGAAAAAAATACTCCACCCTGTATCAATCATGGTTGGACTCTGTGTTGTAATTTTCTTGGTTTTTTCTTTTCTTATGTTTTTATCTTTCTCTTTGTTTAGCCTTTTTAGCTATCTTTTATTTTATTTTCTTTCAGGTCCTTTTTTGTTCTGTTGGCTTACCTCAATCCTGTAAGACCTGCCATTTGGGGCCTTTTTATTTAAAACAATTACAGTGGGGATTTTCCCTACTGTGTACAGTAAAAAAACACCAGCTTTGTTGACCAGTAAGCGATGACCTAGAAAGTTATGTTGCTCATGATTTTGTACAAAAAGAATTTGTTTTATTTAGAGTTGAACAAATGTCTATTAGAGGATCTATTGTTTCACACTTATTATTGTACGAAAACAACTTAGTCTCTTCATGGACATGCCTAAATATTTTTTTTGTTAGTTTTGAACATGGAGGAAGTATATACTCTAAGCATAGGTTACCTGAGATTATTACTAGAGAGAATTGGGGAAATGTGTTCACGTGATAATTTATGTGCTTGATTTTACCTAGAAAGTGAAAGGATCATCTCCTTTAAGCAATTGAAAAAATGCAGTCAACATGGAAGCAACCTCACATGAAATTGGATTGTCTAAAAGCTCATAAAAATGAAGGGGATGAA
>NC_057814.1:637143021-637147259 GCF_018294505.1 Triticum aestivum
TGACAATTTTTGTATGTTTTCCTATTCTTCCCACTTTCATAACTTAGCACAGTATCTACATGCCTCAATAATAATTGACCACATAATTTAGACAAATGCCATGTTTTCGTGTAGTGCACCATCTGACTAATAGATATGGTTCATAGTGGAATGGTAGCAACCTATTATTCTTGTTGTACACACTCTAAATGAAAAGTTGAAACACTAGTCTAAGTAGACAACAATTAACTCTCCTCTTTTTTCTAGTTTAAAGGCATGTGTGTTCTGAATGGTTCATTAGACATAAGGTGCTTAGGAAGTTATATAACCTGGATTAATAAAGATAGGATCCAAGAGAAATGATTTAGTCAATGGTGCTGCGAGGACATGTTTATCCACATTTTGCTCCGTTATATATGGTACCTAATGTGCCAACTTTGCATGGAGTTGCTTGACCATTGTTTCATGAAATCAACGGCATAACCAAGAATATTTCGTTTCCTATTTTTTCAGTGTGTATTTGACTTCATCAGAAATGAAACTACCTTACTTTTATTCTTCTTGATGCTAATCGACAACCTAACTTTAGCACCAGCTAATGACCATTTATATTTTATCGAGAGCTAGATAATAATATTCCAGTTAACCTTGTGGTTTGTGATGTTTAGTTGCACTAAATAAGAATATAAGAGTATGAACATCAATTGTTTAGTCATTCAATTCACCATGGTTGATAAATATGATGGGTTGTGGGACTTTCCCTAGGCAGAAGCTTTTGTGGGCTTCGTTGTGCCTTCGTGCTCACGCAGTCACAACTCTATCCATAGACTCACCTGAAAAACTAATTATGTCCATTGGGTTTCTGTTATGGTATTTGTGAATCGCTAATTATCATGACATGAAATGTGAATGTATTCCCTTTGAGGAAAAACAAGCACACAAATGGATGCACATGAGGGGCGCCAACTTCTAGTTGAAGTGATGCCGGGAAGAGATGAATTCCATGCCAACCATATTGTGTGTATACAAACGAAGATAATGATCGATCTGACACTGAAGATGATCTCAGAGTGACATGGGAAGAGATGATCACTAAAGATGACGTTGCTACATGAGAGGAATTCAGAGAATTCTCCCTTCTTTTGTGGATTGTGGTGTAAGCATGAAACTGTACTTCTTACTATATTGTATTGGAACTTATTTTGGCTTGCAATGTGTTTCACGAAATGTTTCATCCATGTTGTTAGTTGGAATCCGGGAACTTCCACGGACAACAAACAAACCCTACCATTGTGATGATGTTTATGTGGTGCGGGAGGGAGAGATGAGTGAGAAGCTAGAGTGGGGTTCTATGGGACATGATGATGTGGCGAACGACTGGTCGCTGACTTGGATGTTGACTAGTCAAAACAAGTAAAAACCATCAAAAACCACTTGAGGGTTGTTTTTCATGCAGTTTTGAAAGTTGAGGCTTGTAAACTAGACGGTTTTATAGTTCATGGTTTTGTTTTGGACTTTAGTGGTAGTTCAAGGTTGTAATATGGACTTCTCTCGAGTTTTACGTCCACTGTAAGGGCATGGACCCGGGTAAAAAGCCTCATGTGAATCCCATCCGGTGTTCCGGCTACGCGCTATACCCCGTCGAGATTACTGCCAACATAATGAATCAATAGTTGCACACGCCAATCCCTGGCGACGACCCGATTGCGTAGGCCCC
This sequence comes from Triticum aestivum, assembly GCF_018294505.1. Classification (NCBI taxonomy): domain Eukaryota; kingdom Viridiplantae; phylum Streptophyta; class Magnoliopsida; order Poales; family Poaceae; genus Triticum; species Triticum aestivum. The sequence continues at coordinate 637,144,718 of NC_057814.1, forward strand.
CGAGGCTCAGCACCTAGCCCTCGACCCAGCGTCGGTCAAATCACATAATTATCAAACTTTTATGGACTGGTCTAGATTCCTTGGCACCTGAAACGACCAGATTGAGATTAACACTGGTATAATGAACCGACACTAACTCTAATGGAATGTATTAGTTTGTTGTAGCAGTTTTGTTTAACAAGCACTATCATGCCCAGTAAAATTGCCTGTTGATCGAAGCTATTGCAGAATTTAACATATCAATTAACTTAAAAAGTAATAGCTCAATTTTCTTGTAGGCGGACTAAGGTACAATTTCTGTTATTGATGCAGAGAGGTGACTATTGGCAAATGCACTACAAGGCTTGGCAAATGTACTACAAGGTGATGATAACCAACATTTTGTTTTGCTCTCTGAGAGGTTGTTAATTTATTTTCTCTTCCTCTAAATTTGTAGTGTATTTCTCTATTCTAATGTTGTCTTCATGCTACAGTTGTGTACGCCGTCGAAAGTTCTATTATTTATATAATTGTCTCAAAGCAAACACCAGCTTTGTTGACCAGTAAGCGAACACCTAGAAGGTCATTTTGCTCATGATTTTGCACAGAAAGATTTTTTATTTTGAAAACATGGCTTTCTTTATTCTTGCACATATTTGGAAAGTGAAATTCCGGAATAATTTTTTAAATTTGTGAACAAAAATTCAAAGGCGAACGTTTGTTGAGATCCCCGGAATATTTTGTTATTTTGAAAAAAAAATATGAAAACTTGAACATTTTTTGAATTTGCAAACAAATTTTGAAAGTGGGTACATCTTTTGAACTTCCCAATATTTTCCGAATTTCTGAACAAAAATTGAAATTCTAATATTTTTAAATATGAAATTCTAATTTTTTTGGAATTTTCTAGCATTACTTGTAAAGTAGAAAAACAAAATTTCAAAACAGGAACTTTCTAGAAAAAATGATTTTAAAAAATGCAAACTTTTTTAAAATTCCTGAAGGTTTGTTGAAAAATAAAAGTAAAATTTAAATTAAAAAGGAAGGAAAATAAAAAAACAAAGAAAATAAAAACGAAAAAGGAAAGAAAAATAAAAAATGATAGAAAAGAAAAAACGAAAAAGAAACAGAAAAAGATATAAAACCGGTGCAGGAACCTTCCCTTACCTTCTAGAAGGTTCCTAGTGAAAGGAAAATCCAACCGGACCCTCCTAAAATGTAGCTAAAACCGGCACGTACTGTAGCCCGTTCTTTAAAGATAATTGGGCCAGCCCATGTCGCTTGCTGATTGCTCCCTATGTGCGAATCAACGACAATCTGCCGCAGAATACGGCAGATAGGATTTCCTTTTGGTGTTCTTAATTTCTTTTAGGCGTTATTTTTAAGAAATTACTAATTGAGAAGTACTCCTCACAAAGATCACTCCCATCTTCCCAGGTTGTGGCAAGTGACGCGTTGCATGTGCGCCACTTGTGGCAACCTGAGAGTTTTTCCTTTCTTCATATATGTGTTTATTCAAAATGTTTTATCTCTTAAACCATGCGTCTAAATCACAAATCATTTTCACCATTGATTCTTCGCGTTCAGATCTTCAAAACTAGATCCCATGTTGATAGGTTTTAACAACTTTTTTCATGAAAAAACCCGGACGAAAAAGCTAAACCGAGAGCATGTTTTTTTTCCTTTCCAAAAGAGGCACGTCCGCGCCTCTCGCAAAATCATAACCGTACCTCTCGCGCAAGCAAAAAATACAGAAAACACGTTTTTTTTTTCCGTTTCCGACAGTCGCGAAGCAAAACCATGCCTCTCGCGGAAGCAAAACCATGCCTCTGACGGAACAAAAAAAACAGAAAACACGTTTTTTTCATTTCTAAGAGGCACGAGCGTGCCTCTCGCAAAAGCAAAACTGTGCCTCTCGCGGAAGAACAAAAAACAAGAAAAGTGTTTTTTTTTCATTTCGGAGAGGCATGGTTGTGCCTCTCTCAAATGCAAACCGTACCTTTCGCGGAAGCAAAACCGTGCCTCTCGCCGAAGTAAAAAAAAATGTGTTTTTCGTGCAAAAGCTAAGGAAGACCGGTGGAAACCAAAACGTCGAAAAACACAGAAAAACCTTTTTAAAAGCCGAAAGCGCGTGCAAAAAAATCCAAAGGGAATGCCCAGAGCGCGATGCGTGGCAGGTGGCTGAGAGCGCGCCACATCGTTGTGAGGCTCCTGAAGGAACGCCCCATCAACCTTTTTATATTCTTGATGAAGTGTGGCGGCCTAAGGGTTGTAAGGCCGACGCTGGAGGTGGCGAGCCTGGGACCTCTAGGTTGCTTTTTGTTACACTAAGCTTCAGGTTGCTTTATCACACTAATAATCACTGGGACAACATCTAATTCATATAAGACTACTTGGGCATAACATATTAGAAGGAAAAGAATTGGTTTCTCACAGCTTTTCTGTTTTTTTTTTCTATTTCTGTTTCTCCATTTTCTTTTATTTTATTCGGTTTTCTTCAGTTTTTTTTTCTTTTTTCGTTTTTACTTTCTTTTCTTTTTTCTTCTTCATTCTTTTTTCATTT
>NC_057814.1:637747728-637900693 GCF_018294505.1 Triticum aestivum
TCGTAAAGGCCCTGAAGCAAGCGTCGGGGACTGAAGTGTGTGCATACTACGTTTGCAAGAACATTCGCATGATGGCGTCCGAAAGGAGCAGATCTGATAGACAGGACTGGGTACGTTTGCCAGAACACTATTTACAAATCTTACATGATTGTCGATATCTAGTCACACAACTAATACACATGCATATTGATCTCCTTAACAGTTCAAAGAGGTGCGGGACCGGCTCCTAGCAGAGGAGCGCATACGAGCACTTCAAGAGGAAATAGCGGGATTTTTGCTCGACCGGGTCATAGATCCCAAAGGAGAATACTATTACCCGCTACCGCCCCATGAACCACTTGTCATCGTGCTCCGAAGGCACCAAGGCAACATGTAGGAGAAATTGTATATATATACATGTGTATTTGTGAATAATTAATGGTGGTTGTGAGACATTCGATTACATATATATGATCGGTTCTACGAGAAAATCTATTTATATATATGCATAACGTGTACAATATGTAGTATGTAAAATACCAGCAAACAAAAAAGAATTAAATGGAAAACACAAAATTTATGGAAAAATAAAAATTAAAACCAAAACCCCCCAAACATTTAGTACCAGTTGGTGCTACCAACCGGTACTAATGGTCTACCAGCACCCGGGCCTGGCTCGTGCCACATGGTGGCACTTTAGCGCCGATTCGTGCCGAACCGGTAGTAAAGGGGGGGCCTTTAGTCTCCACTCTTTAGTGCCGGTTGCAAAACCGGCACTAAAGGCCCTTACGAACCGGCGCTAAAGCCCGGTTCTGCACTAGTGGTTGTGGGCCAGGAGCGAGGCCAATTGGTCCCGGTTCGTGCCTAGAACCGGAACAAATGGGTCCACACGAACCGGGACCAATGCCCACGAGGCCCCGGCCGGCCTCCTGGGCTCACGAACCGGGACGAATCCCACATGGGTCCCGGTTCGTGACTGAACCGGGACTAATGGGCTTGCCATGCCCGAAACAAAGCCCTGTTTTCTACTAGTGTTGGGCCCGGGATTTTGAGATGGTAAAAACCTAATTCATACGGCCTCAAAAGAAAATGCTTCAATATGAAAGTTCTTCTTATCAACGGAACAAAAAACTTTGATTTGGGGTCATTTTCATCCAAGATCGTATGCAGCCTTGGCAAATAAAATAGTGCAGCAGTACGAGTGACACCTGGAAAATGAGTTGACACAGAATGGCAACCAAGGATCTAATGTTTAGGTTGTGTACTTCAAATAAATTTTATGTAAACGCTATCTATACTCCGTACCAACATTTGTTATTTTACGTGCGGCATTGTCATTTATGATCTACGTGCATGGATCTGAGAGTCCCGATTTGAGATATGTGGATGCCGGGAGGAAAATATGAGGGCCCCTCTGGTGCGCCCGCGGGCGTGCCCGGACACGTCCGCGGACGTATAGGGAGTCGGCTTTGCTAAGTCCGGCTGTAGATGCTCTTACTCGGCAAATACAATAAATGTTAAGAGAGAGAAAAGGAGAAGATGACAAAATTACTAATGTAATAGCCACCTTGCATCCCACACTATTGTAAGAGTGGTTATAGATGATGGCTATAGAAGACATGGCAATTTTATATAGCCAGATGGCTATACTATTAACCAACCATGCTCTTAGTCTGCTTGATGTCTCGATGGCTAGTTTTTTTCTTTGCAAGCAAGCTCCACAACCACATATATATAATTATTCACCACTAAAGATTTATTTATTTCCGCAATTCATTCATTCATTCATGCATGCATGGGTGGGTACCTTCCAGAAAATATTCATGCACGACATTTGGGGGGATGGGTCATAGGTGTGACTCATATGTGTCTGAAAGTTTGGCCACGGGCCAGCAAAGGCAGCGCACGTAATGGTACGTGCCTCCTCTCATGCTTGCCTTTGTGGGTGTGAGCTGCACTAGCACCAGTGTAGGAAGCAAATATTTGTGTGGTGGAGCTAGTAAGAAGGGCTAGTGAACAAAACGCAATATTCTTTTTTCATGGTAATACGTGTCTCATTTATATAATAAGGATTATAGTACAAGCCAGTACATACCAACCTGACAAAACTGAAAAGACAGCAGAACGCTAGCCTTTGCACACAGGAACACCAGCCAAGAAGTAAAATTACAAACAAGACTGAAGAATCCTCTGAGCTTGACACCAACACCCGTCACCTGCCTCTGGCACCACCATAGCAGCCACCAAAGGAGAAAATGACGGATCACCTCCACACCCGAGCTCGACGCGGCCCCATCGCTGATATGCAGCTTTGCGGACCTCCAAGGTGGCTCGCCAATAAAGGCGAAGCCATTGCCGTTGAACGAATCAGACCGGGGCAACACCCCGGACACGCCATCGAACTCCAGATCTGGCACCCCCGCACAACTAAGATGTCGGAGGAGGAAACCATACCTGCCTGCCACGAACCACGAACCCAGATCCACCATGTTCCAGATGCCGTCGATGCAGACCACAATCTGCATCCGCTCCTGGACTACCTCCCAAGCTCCACGCCGCGCGTGAGAACAAACGCCGGCGCAACGGCGGAGCCCGAGGACACAGGTCCACCACGAGGATGCCGCCGCCGCACCATCCTTGCTTGAACAGTCTGGTTTCCAAATCCACCCCAAAAGCGGATCACCTCATTGGGGAAGGATCTGAAGATTTATTAGTCGGCGCCGCCATCGCCACCGCCGAAGCCATGACGATGAACAACCCAAAATCCTAAGAAACTAATGCCTAAAACAATCCACACGCGTGGATCTGGTGACCCCCCTCACCACCAACGACCGAGATCGTCGGCGGAGGGAAGCCGCCGGAGGACGGCGGCGGAGGAAGGCGCCCTGGCGGCAGGAGGCGATTTCGCCTTTCTAAAGCGACCCGTTTGTAGGTATATGCTAACAACAAAACGCAATAAACAAGCAAATCCATAACGGAACCGATGGATCGAATACGTGTGGGACTCTTCTGGGCCGGGGTCTGGGCTTGGCTTTGACTTGTGTAAGCATGCAGCAGCCGGAGCACAGCACAGCACGTACACTCGTACAGTGCATATTCTTCGGACCCGTTCATGCATACGTTGACAGAAACAAGTCCGCATCAATTTTTTTTGACGAAAAACAGCATTGGGCTGACTTCATTCATTAAGAAAGGATGAGACACCCCATAATGTACATACTTTGTTTGTTCTCTGTACATTATGCACTGTATTATGTTGTTTTCTGTACATTAGTGGTACGTAGTAGATTAACAAAATGCATGGAATACACAAACTCATCCAGAACTGAGCCGATCGAATACGTACGTGTAGGACTCTTAGAATGTTCAGCTTCGACTCATGTGAGCAGCCGTCGCAGCACTGTTGCATGCTGATATGGGCGGGGTGCACAGATTCTTCGGTTTTGTTTCAGCTTTGACCAGAACGGGTAGGACTGAAGAACACTATTGTTCCTTGTAATCAAACTGAAATTGTATTCATGGCGGTCTTTGGAAAATTGAGCAAAAATGAAGTACTAGTGGTACGTAGCAGTAGTAGTACTATGTAACATGTAATTTTCGTCGCTCGAATATTGTGGTTTCGGGGTGGAATTTGACCAAAACAACTAATGTCAATCTGTCATATACTCGGTACTCTTTTTTTTTGCGAGTCATATACTCAGTACTAGACCATGTTGGCGCGCATTGCTGCACCCGCCCATTTTTTGGATCTATGGAAGAGCTTAACCGAAGACCACATGTTTCTGATTCACCATTTCAGCCAAAAAATGAAACCAATTGACCACACATCAACATGGGAAAAAATTGCCTTGCAGCCAGAAGAATTTCAGGGGCTCTGTACCATAGTGTCACCACCTGCATTTGGTTTGGTGGTTAGCCATGATTCCGCATCTGCTTTGCATCGTCATTTTATTTAGAGTTAAGCAATGAAAGATTTTAGGTTGCAATTCAAGATCTTTGTCATCTAACTTGCTTTGTAAAAAATGTCAAAAGCAATATCTGCACACGGAAATTCCATGTGATGATCCTACTGAATAAATGACAAGAAATTAATAAGGTCAGAGGTCAAACCTGCAGGTTCTCATGAAGATGACGAAAAGGAGAACCATGCCAAGATTTTGATTCTGACAATCCGAGTAAACAAAATATCCTACATGTTTATTAAAAAAGCGTTATATTACATCACAACAACACAAAAAACTGACAGGCAAAAAATTAGATGGAGAACTACACGTAGACAAATGTGAATAGTATGATGCTAATCTGGATATTAGTATATTTTCCGCAAAAAAACCCTGGATATTAGTATATGACTTAATTTTTCTGGATTGCAGTCTCCAAAACAATAACATGACCTCTCTTTACTGTTACCTTGCGAATTTTCTAGATACAATAGTCATCAGCAAAATATATATTTTGCATTAGATAAGTGAAAGAGAAACATGACCTTTTAGTTCCTGATGTGGTGTGTCAAACCAATCCAGATCATCACTGGACTTGTGCTCCTACAGCGGCAAGTAGCGTAGGTGCTTTGGATTCACTCGATGATGGATGAGGCAGACAGGGAAGAGAAACGGAAAAACCAAAAAAGGAGGAAACTGGAGAGGCCACTCAAGAGAGAAAACCCCGGATCAATCAATCAAAAAAAAACTCTCTAGGGCGGCCGATCAACACGATCGACGGACGAACCCTAGGTACGGGTTGCGCGGCCCCCAGTGCAGATCATGGAGATCGACCTCCCCGGGGGTTGTGCGATGCGGAAGCGGCGGCGACTAGGGCTTAGGATCGAGGTAAGGAGATACCATGTAAGAGGATTAGAGGGGAAAGATAATTGGCGTAATGCGGTGTATGTATTGTCCCTCTCGGGCGGTTTGTATAGATTAGATGGCTTAAAGGGCAAGAAGCCTCTCATAGAGATAAGGTAGGAGATGGATTACAAATCCTATTCTACCAAATACAAAGACATGCCTATATACTCTAATACTTTTGCCATCGGTTCCATGGTGATATCTACCTGCATTGAGCCAACAGATTGAACAGTTTAGGGTGTGGAATTGTTGTGGAAGGTCATAACTATTTAGCAATATGATTAAGTGTATCTAGGGCTGGCATGTTTGCCATGATGCTCTTTCCTCGTACACTACTTCTGCATTAAATTTATGATGGATTTGAGGAACAGACAAGTCATCTTCTTGGCAGCTCCATCACACACTTGTCATTGATCCCCTAGAAATGTAAATGTGAGAGGTTCATGTGGACAGTAAGATGGGAGAGGCATCAATTGTCAATCGACCAACCGAAGAATTATGGCATGCTCATGGTTTGATTTAGGTCGAAGAGAAAGACTGGATCGAATCAGAGGGAATGGAGTGCTCTGTCTTCACTGGCACTCGCTTGACAAGACACTAGATTAGGACAACACTACACCTACGGACAATTTTCACGGGAGTCCGGCTACAGGATGAGGTGTAAAGATGTGATAGGAAATCAAAGGAATAAGGGGGGCACCACAGGAAATCATGGGGAGATGATTTATGGGAAATGTGTTTGTAGGCAGAATCTGTAGAAGCCATCCGTAACTCTAGCATTTTTGCGCTAGATTAAGCCAAGCGTATCCTCTGTTTACTGGTTTAGGGCATCTCCAAGGACAAGTGTCAACGCCTTATATGACCACGGCCATCAAACAATGTTCATTTGTGCTCTCCTCCAACGGCAATCTTCTACCCACCAGATTTTGATTCTGACAATCCGAGTAAACAAAATATCCTACATGTTTATTTGCAAAGTGTTATATTACATCACAACAACACAAAAAACTGACAGGCAAACAATTAGATGGAGAACTACACGTAGAGAAATGTGAATAGTACGATGCTAATTTGGATATTAGTATATTGTTCGCAAAAAACCCCTGGATATTAGTATATGACATAATTCTTCTGGATTGTAGTATCCAAAACAATAACATGACCTCTCTTTACTGTTACCTTGCGAATTTTCTAGACACCATAGTCATCAGCAAAATATATATTTTGCATTTGATAAGTGAAAGAGAAACATGACCTTTTAGTTCCTGATGTGGTGTGTCAAACCAATCCAGATCATGACTGGACTTGTGCTCCTACAGCGCCAAGTAGCGTAGGTGCTTTAGATTCACTCAATGATGGATGAGGCAGACAGGGAAGAGAAACGGAAAATCCAAAAACGGAGGAAAGTGGAGAGGCCACTCAAGAGAGAAAAACCCGGATCAGTCGATCGAAAAAAAAATGTCTAGGGCAGCCGATCAACACGATCGACGGACGGACTCTAGGTACAGGTTGCGCGGCCCCCAGTGGAGATCATGGAGATCGACCTCCCTGGGGGCTGTGCGATGCGGAAACCGCAGCGACTAGGGCTTAGGATCGAGGTAAGGCGATACCATGTAAGAGGATTAGAGGGGAAAGATAATTGGCGTAATGCGGTGTATGTTGTATTGTCCCTCTCGGGCTGTTTGTATGGATTACATGGCTTAAAGGGCAAGAAGCATCTCATAGAGATAAGTTAGGAGATGGATTACAAATCCTATTCTACCAAATACAAAGATATGCCTATATACTCTAATAATTTCGCCATCGGTTCCATGGTGACATCTACCTGCATTGAGCCAGCAGATTGAACATTTTAGCGTGTGGAATTGTTGTGGAAGGTCATAACTATTTAGCAATATGATTAAGTGTATCTAGGGCTGGCATGTTTGCCATGATGCTCATTCCTCGTAAACTACTTTTGCATTAAATTTATGATGGATTTGAGGAACAGACAAGTCATCTTCTTGGCAGCTCCATCACACACTTGTCATTGATCCCCTAGAGATGTAAATGTGAGAGGTTCATGTGGACAATGAGATGGGAGAGGCATCAATCGTCAATCGACCAACCGAAGAATTATGGCATGCTCATGGTTTGACTTAGGTCGAAGAGAAAGACTGGATCGAATCAGAGGGAATGGAGTGCCCTGTCTTCACTGGCACTCGCCTGACAAGGCACTAGATTAGGACAACACTACACCTACGGAATATTTTCACGGGAGTCAGGCTACAGGATGAGGTGTAAAGATGTGATAGTAAATCAAAGGAAGAAGGGGCCGTCACAGGAAATCAGGGTGGAGATGATTTATGGGAAATGCGTTTGTAGGCAGAATCTGTAGAAGCCATCCATAACTCTAGCATTTTTGCGCTAGATTAAGCCAAGCGTATCCTCTGTTTACTGGTTTAGGGCATCTCCCAGGACAAGTGTCAACGCCTTATATGACCACGGCCATCAAACAATGTTCATTTGTGCTCTCCTCCAACGGATATCTTCCACCCACCAGATTTTGATTCTGACAATCCGAGTAAACAAAATATCCTACATGTCTATTTACAAAGTGTTATATTACGTCACAACAACACAAAAAACTGACAGGCAAAAAATTAGATGGAGAACTACAGGTAGAGAAATGTGAATAGTACGATGCTAATCTGGATAGTGGTATATTTTTCGCAAAAAAAACCTGGATATTAGTATATGACTTAATTTTTCTGGATTGTAGTATCCAAAACAATAACATGACCTCTCTTTATTGTTACCTTGCGAATTTTTAGATAGCATAGTCATTAGCACGATATATATTTTGCATTAGATAATTGAAAGAGAAACATGACCTTTTAGTTCCTGATGTGGTGTGTCAAACCAATCCAGATCATGACTGGACTTGTGCTCCTACAGCGGCAAGTAGCATAGGTGCTTTGGATTCAGTCAATGATGGATGAGGCAGACAGGGAAGAGAAACGGAAAAGCCAAAAAAGGAGGAAAGTGGAGAGGCCACTCAAGAGAGAAAAACCCGGATCAGTCGATCGAAAAAAAAACTGTCTAGGGCAGCCGATCAACACGATCGACGGACGGACTCTAGGTACAGGTTGCGCGGCCCCCAGTGGAGATCATGGAGATCGACCTCCCTGGGGGCTGTGCGATGCGGAAACCGCAGCGACTAGGGCTTAGGATCGAGGTAAGGCGATACCATGTAAGAGGATTAGAGGGGAAAGATAATTGGCGTAATGCAGTGGATGTTGTATTGTCCCTCTCGGACGGTTTGTATAGATTACATGGCTTAAAGGGCAAGAAGCCTCTCATAGAGATAAGGTAGGAGATGGATTACAAATCCTATTCTACCAAATACAAAGATATGCCTATATACTCTAATAGTTTTACCATCGGTTCCATGGAGACATCTACCTGAATTGAGCCAACAGATTGAACAGTTTAGGGTGTGGAATTGTTGTGGAAGGTCATAACTATTTAGCAATATGATTAAGTGTATCTAGGGCTGGCATGTTTTCCATGATGTCGTTCTTTCCTCGTACACTACTTCTGCATTAAATTTATGATGGATTTGACGAACAGACAAGTCATCTTCTTGGCAGCTTCATCACGCACTTGTCATTGATCCCCTAGAAACGTAAATGTGAGAGGTTCCTGTGGACAATGAGATGGGAGAGGCATCAATCGTCAATCGACCAACCAAGGAATTATGGCATGCTCATGGTTTGACTTAGGTCAAAGAGAAAGACTGGATCGAATCAGAGGGAATGGAGTGCCCTGTCTTCACTGGCACTCGCCTAGCAGGGCACTAGATTAGGACAACACTACACCTACGGACAATTTTTACGAGAGTCAGGTTACAGGATGAGGTGTAAAGATGTGATAGGAAATCAAAGGAAGAAGGGGGCCGCCACCGGAAATCAGGGGGGAGATGATCTATGGGAAATGCGTTTGTAGGCAGAATCTGTAGAAGCCATCCGTAAGTTTAGCATTTTTGCGCTAGATTAAGCCAAGCGTATCCTCGGTTTACTGGTTTAGGGCATCTCCAAGGACAAGTGTCAACACCTTATATGACCACGGCCATCAAACAATGTTCATTTGTGCTCTCCTCCAACGGCAATCTTCCACCCCCCCCCCCCCCCCCCCCCCCCACACGGTCTTCACTGGCACTCTCTTGGCAAGGCGCTAGATTAGGACAACATTATACCTACGGACAATTTTTATGGGAGTCAGGTTACGGGATGAGGTGTAAAGATTTGATAGGAAATCAAAGAAAGAAGGGGGCCACCACAGGAAATTAGGGGGGGGGGAGATGATTTATGGGGAAATGAGTCTGTAGGCAGAATCTGTAGAAGCCATCTTTAAGTCTAGCATTTTTGTGCTTGATTAAGCCAAGTGTATCCTCTCTTTACTGGTTTAGGGCATCTCCAAGGACAAGTGTCAACGCCTTATATGACCACAGCCATCAAACAATGTTCATTTGTGCTCTCCTCCAACGGCAATCTTCCACCCTCCCCCTTCCCCCCCAAAAAAAATCATGCACATACACATACAACACGAAGTTTGCAATAGAAGATACTTCATACAAGCTGACATTTCACCGACATTTTCCTCCTCTTAAGTGCAAGTGAAGGTTCAAGGCGGCGTAGGGGTCCTCGTCTTCCTCGTACAGCAGTCCGCCGAGGGCTCGGGGAGTGGGGGCTTGCTCTTTGGCGAGGGCTTTTGCTCGGTTTTTGAGCAATAGAAGTCAGCCAGTTACGCTAGTATACCTCGGTAAAAAAGGAAGCCCTACTAGGCTTAAGTACAAGCCCATGAAACAAGCGAACGATTCATTTCTCCAAGCCTCCTCGTTGCCATTGGTGGCTGATATTCCCTCATGACCCTTTTTGTATCCCTTTAAATGTTGTTTCACATTAATAAAGTTTGGGATCCCTAGAAAAAAAACCTCCTCATAGTCTATCTGTACCTGGCCTCTGTTGATCGTTCGTGTCCCGGTTAATCGTCCAAACAATGGAACAGATTTACAGAACTGAGGTGTTCCAATCATGATTGCCCGATTTCGTCCAAATATTATCCCGATTAACTCTAGAAGAAGTGGGCCGATGACGCGTGCTGCTGGCAGTTCCGCGACCAGTAGGGCGCTTGGCAGGCCGGCGGCTGAGAGCAGGCTGAGGCAGGAAAATGTGTAATTTCAAGTATTACCTCCAGCTTCTTTATTCAAAGTATGATTTTCATCTCCTTGAATTTAAATGTATGATATGTTTTAGCAACTTTAACCTATAGAGCTAATGCTATTTTTGTTATTGAGCGTTGATTATCCAACTGACAGTTCATTAATTGAACTTTTATATTGTAGAATTGTTGCATAATGAAGCTGGCCGGAGACATTGCATCTCTTTTTTATTGAATGGTTTTCTAGCCATATACATTGTGCAAGATGGTTTCTTCAAAGTGAACGAAGATGATATAATACATACTCTAATGACCATGAAAAGGCGTTGTCCTTGACAAAGAAAGTGTGGTATTTTCTTTCTGCAAATTTAAGACTTAAATGCAAATTTTAATATACTCTGCAAGATCTTATTAATTTGCGTTTTTGATAAATTTTGTATTAATATGTTGTATTTTTGTTATTTTTTATGCTAAATGGACCACACCGACTTAAAATCCTAGTGCTACTGCACCTCAGCCTTTTCGGAGGAGGATAGCACGACCACTGGAGGAGAGGAGGATAGCACGACCACTGGAGGAGAGGAGGCAGACGCGTCACGCGAGCTGGATCCGCCCAACAAGATGGACGTGGAACGTTGGGCTGCTTGACCCATAGCCTTAGACGAGCTCAACCCGCCAACGTTGTTCCACTCGCACGGGGCAGCTAGAGGAGCTTGAACTGTGCCTAAAAAGAGAAGGTGGGAGATGGGTGAAAAGCCAACGCCAGGCTCTTGACTAGTGATGGGGAGGCGGGAACGACGCCCGACTGCTCTAGCCATGCCAGGTGGTGGGGATGGTGGGCGACATGGATCTACACCTATGTTTATGAAAAAACAAAATACATGACAAACATGGAAATAAATGATTGTGGTGCATGTAAATATAATCGTAATAACTGGGAAAATTCCATGAAAGATATGTATGGTGGATTTTTTAGAGATATTTTTGCTTATGTGAAGGAAAATTTTAGGAAGTTCTCCCAAGGGATTTTGATGTAGTCACGAAGTATGCTCCACGTCTCAATGTGAAAGTAACCAACGTGAGCAGCGCGGAGCACTTAAGAGACCAACAATTATAAGATGAAATGGAAGTGTTGACTCACTTACTACACTTGGAATCTAGGGGTGAAGGGGTAAGTAGGAGAGAGAGGCACAAGGACCGGAGATCGGAGATCCTAAATTTGTGTGCTGGCAAAGCCTCAAAATCTATAGGTGTTTAACCTGGAGACTCTGGTTTGTTGGTTTAGGCTCATGTTGTGGCACTGGCGGTCGTCGTTAGGGTCGCCGCTCCTGCTTCCAGGCTCGGAGTGTTTGACTAGATTGGGTCGGAGGCTCTGCTATTACGAGGGACTGAGTGGAAGTGCAGGGCTCGAAGACTATTCCTTAGGGTTCTTTGGCCTGGAGTCGGATTTTCGAGTATTGCTGCGGGCTCCCTCAGTTCAGACCCGAAGGTTCCGGGCCAATCTGGGTGGAGGCATAGGAGACCTCGCAGATGCACTTCCTTACCCTCTTCATATGTTCGCGACTTAGTCTACTTTCCTCACTTTCCATGGTCTATGCCTTCACACCTGAGTTTACGTAAATGAAAGTGCATCTCTTAGATACCCCTATTGGGTTTTGGTGCAGAGGTGCTTTGTATGATTTTCGTGAATCCAAGATTCACATTGAGTATAGGACAATTTTATTATGAAGAAGGGCACAAACAATGTAATTTGGTTCGAACTACAAGAATAGATCCTAAAGCAAGGTTTTCAGAAACCACGGAAGCAACCAAATTTTTGAGTATTTATAAGCTTTAGTACCTTCAAAGATTTTTCTTTTAATATTATTGAGCCACTTAGACTTATTCCTCCACTTAGAAGAAACCCAGTTTTCCACATGACGGAATCGCTGCCATTTTTTCTTCTCGAACCATCGAGCCAAATCTCATTAAAGCATTCTTTGTTAGCTCCGGCACTTTTGTTTGGATTGAGTTCTAAGGACTAGACGGTGGTGAATAGTCATATGAGAAATTTCAACTCCAATTTAGTGGTTTACAGATTTTAGAGTAATGGCAAGGGCAAACTTCCTAATCAACTTACCAATCAAGGTATCAAGAGTACTGAGAGGCGGAAAGTAACAACCTGCAAGTAGGTAGAAGGTAGGGTAAAGATGCAAATACCCATGACACGAGGATGTTTTTGTCATTGTTCGAATAGAGCTAGCGCTATCTTTCATCCACATTCATGGAGGCTTCGAACCAATGGTTCTAGGATCATAATAATCTCGTTTGTGTCACCCAACAAGCGATCATGGTTTGCACCAAGAAGCCTCACTGAGGGGTAGATCTTCACCAAGTAGCAGTTTTTGAACCCATAGAGACTCTTGAGTCCTTCACACACAGAAGATGATAGGCTCTCAAATGCCTTCTAACCATCTTGGTAGCCTCTCAGAGCTCATCATTTCTAAGCCCTTTAGATCTGAAGTGATTAGTGTCAAGAAATCAAATCACCCTCCTCAAATTGGGTATGGTCGTCAAGAGATGGTCATTATACACATGGATGGGTTTATGGTGAAACTACAACTTACGAATCATTTGATAGCAACCAATAATAACGTGGCAAATGTGTAAGTAAGGATTTTCTTTGCTCGACTTACTCAAACGCTCATTGTCATTTAGCGTCGCACTGCCGGACCACCTTGAAGGGGAGAAGCGTAAAAAAGACATGTTACTCCATACTTATGTCCATGGAAGTTGGTAGCTTTATTTTTTCTTCTAATTTATAGAGAAAAGACCCGGCTGTTCGTATTTTTCAGATTGAAATCATAGAAAAAGACTTGTGATGCTAGAGCTACGCAAGAAAAATAAGCAATCCTAAGGGATTTGGTTTTCTCCAAAACCAGAGGCTCCCAATCAACGTCACTCTTAGTAGGGAGGGGTGGAAAGAAGCAATTCAAGCGGACGCGCTTCTTTTGGATCGAAATCATTGAAGAAATCTTGTTGACACGGGAGTTACCGAAAAAGCCAATCCTAGTCAGAGGGATTCATTTTCCAGAAATTCAAATCATAGAAAATAGATAGCTCTCAGGATGGAGGGGCGGAGAGCAGCAATACAAGTGGATGTGTTTATTTTTCCAATATGAAAATCATTGCAAAAGACCTGCCGTAGTACGAGAAAAAAACAATTTGAATCATAGTCATAGAAAAAACGAAATTCATCAAATAAAAAAAGGACTTACGTCACATTGCACGTCTGCCCCCCTACACACACGAAGTCACATTTGTGAGGCCAGCGAGCTAGGGTAACGGGCCGACACGACCCGGCCCGGCCAGTATCAATGGCCCCCTGCACACACGAAACCACATCTGTGAAGCCAGCGAGCTAGGGTAACGGGCCGACACGACCCGGACCGGACAGAAGTACATCGTGACTGCCTTTTTTTTGCCTCGGCACGCCAGGCGTGCTTCCTCGGCGAACGATCAGGTCAGCAGCACGTAATTAAGCCGGAGTACACAGAGCTCAGCTCTCGAGGTGGTACAATACGTAAAAACGGGAGGAAAAAAAATGTGTTGCTCGGCCGGGTCGGCCCA
Source organism: Triticum aestivum (assembly GCF_018294505.1). Lineage (NCBI taxonomy): Eukaryota > Viridiplantae > Streptophyta > Magnoliopsida > Poales > Poaceae > Triticum > Triticum aestivum. The sequence continues at coordinate 637,761,366 of NC_057814.1, forward strand.
GCCCACCGACTCGTTTTTCTTTTTTTGTTGTCGAGAGATTACGACTCGTGTTTTTAGTTCCGAGTTGTTCGTGTTAGCACGCATGCTTTTGCTTCTCAACAACGATGTACTTCGGAGGACTCGCATCGCATGTGACCTGGAGATTCACGTATTCCGAAGAAAGCTTGGCAGCCACCTGCTGAGCACGAAGTGAAGGTTAATGTGGACGGCGGCTTCTCCAGAGAAAGGACCAGAGGAGCAGTAGCTGCCGTATGCCGGGACAAGCAGGGCAATTTCCTTAGTGCATCGGTGATGGTGCTCGATGGCCTCGTCGACCCGGCGATCCTAGAAGCGCGTGCTTGCAGCGAAGTAGTGGCCCTTGCTATTGACCTACACACGCAGTCCATGTGCATCGCTTCAAACTGCGCCGAAGCCGTCTCAGAGTTTGCACACTTAGCTCCTTGCCGGTATTTTACTATCTTTTTTGTGAGAATAATTTTGCTTTCGTTCTTTTTGCCGTGTCATGAGATTAGAGAGTTTTCTATCGTCGCAAATTCAATTGTAGGGATCTGATGAGTTTATGTTGGTGTGTCGAACTTTTTTTGTTGATTTGATTCTTTGTGGAGTTGAAAATGACATCATGGTGAAGATATTGTGATCCGACGGCCTGTAGTTTTAGAGGATCATTCCCGGCCCACGCACGTTCATCGATCAAGGCTTTCCATATTTTTCGATGGGTGACTCAACACACTTTCAAAAACCATTATTGATAATGTTCGTGCGGGTGAAAGAGTGACAACATCGTTGCTTCAGTTCAATTGCAGCCTCTAAAAACTGAAGTCTTCGGCGTATTTTTTCAGCAGAGATTGATACTGCGAAGAAGGCGTTTCCAAGAGATTTCGTTAGAATTCTTAGTCAAAGGAGTTACTTTATATTTTCTTTGATTTCAGACCCAAGTTAGTGCAACTGTAATTGTTATGAGTATGAATAAAATTAAGGATGTTTCTAAAAAAAGTAGGGTGCTAGCACGACATCACCAACAACTATGTCGTGATGCTGCTCTATTTTTTTTAATCAAAGAGTTCCTTCTTATTGTTTTCCCTTCTTTGATCCATGTGAAATTTGTAGATGAAATAATCCGTTGTCTTGTGGACGGGAACGTATGGTTCTTGGGTGTAATTACACCCATTTAAAAAAAATAGTAATTTGTAAGGAGGTCAAAAAAATCTGAAACTTTTTGTGAAAGTAGATTTATTGTTTCACTCATATAAAAACTTTCGCGAAGAAATGACTCTCATTTTGTTGTGGACGTAAAATAACAAAATTGTTGCCATATATGCCATACTGTTCATGCTATTGTCAGAGAATATTTGTCATTTTGTCAGAATTTTGTGAGAGAATATTTTTTTGCAGAATAACTTTGTATGCCAGAAACGATAGCTCATGTTTGTTGGGAAAAAGTTTTGGAAAGTTTTGACTTTTTCTGTATTTTTTAAAAATGAAATACGTGACCAGGTGTAATACCACCATGTTCCAAAGGGTATTTTCGGTGATGTCCTCTAGAATCTTCGTTTTCCACCACGCCAGGCAGACTACGAAGACGGTGGAGTTGGCCGGGAAGAGGTAGTCACGCACCATGCAAAAGGGTAAGGCAACACGGTGAGGAGAAATTGTAGCCTCATGCTCCTACCCTCCGAGAAAAAGGTAGTATTAAGATTATCTCATTAGAAAATATTTGACATGAAAGTTCTTTTATCATCGAAACGAAAAACTTTGATTGTTGGGTCATCTCCGTCCAAGATCGGAACCTCGACAGATAAAACAGTGCACTGCAGCAGTAGGATATGATCGAGCTGCTCGCTGCGGGTGCGTGCCATGGCGGGCGCTCAATGCTGACACATGGAAAGGGATAGATGGGCGAATCCTCATCGCTGGAAGACCCGATCAAATGGCTAGATTTTTCTCTCACACAATGCAAGCAAACTCCACGTATATATAATCCACTAGTACTATAATTTAACCATGTATCATTGTCCAAGATTTATTCATTTCCACTGTTCATTCTTTCATGCTTGCATGCATGGGTACCTTCCAGAAAATGGCCATGCACGACATAAGGGGGGATGGGTGTGATTGATATGTGGCTGAAAGTTTGGCCAGGGCCAGCAAAGGCAGTGCACGAAATTGTAAGTGTGGGTGTGAGCTGCACTAGCACCAGTAGTCCAGTAGGAAGCAAATATTATTTGTGTGGTGGAGCTAGGAAGAAGGGCTAGTAAACAAAATGGACTAAACAAGCAAACCGAGAAACGAATACGTGTGGGACTCTTGTGTGCTTGGCTTTGACTTTGTGTAGGCCTGCAGCAGCCGGAGCACAGCACAACACAGTGCATAGTCTACGGCCCGTTCCTGCATGCTTTGACCAAACACAGGTCCGCAGCAGTATAATATCATGAAACATGAAAATTTTGTCTCAAAAAAAGAAGAAGAATAAAACATGGAAATTGGTCAGGAACACTGCTCCTCGGTCTGAAAAGCGAAACTGTATTTAAGGCAGTTTTGGAACCAAATTTGACAAGAGCCGGTACGTAGCGGGGAAACGCGGAAACGATAAGCGCACGTACGGCTGCAGCACGTGCTGGTTTCATGTTCTTTCCTCCTCCTCCTCCTCCTCCTCTTGCAATGCATTTACCAAGTGGATGAATGGAGAAGAGGCTAGTTTCTTGGCAGCTCCATCACCTACTCTGAACGATATGTGTCTAAGGAAGGCTGGATCGTAGGAGTGAAACTGAGTACCCTGTCTTCCTTCATTCTCCTTCTTTTTTCTTTTTGCGGGGTGAAGGGAGATTTCATTATTCAAGGAGGCATATCCGCCTTTGAAAGGTTTACAACAAAGTCCAGCCCCGAGCACAGCCAAACTGCAGTGCGGGGTGTAGCACGTCCATACGCGGCAAGCGCATGACTAACCTTATTCTGCGAGCGACTAATAAGAATAAAAGAAATCTCCCTATGAGCATCTTGTGCTAGTCTTCGAATCTCCTCAATGAGCACACGGTACTGCGATCTATCTCCAGTATGTGCTAGCAGCATAGACACCGCTTCTGCACAGTCGAGCTCAACCATAATGGGCAGGTTTGTACGGTAAAGCGCAAGGTCCAGGCCCTCTCTGCACGCAGCCAGCTCTGCCTCAAGGCCATTATCGCATGTAAGGAGCTGTCTACAAGCAGTATAGATGATGTTGCCTCTATCATCACGAAGAATCATACCACCCCCTGCCTCTCCGGTTGGAGGAACATGGCTGCCATCTGTATTGAGCTTAGCCCACCCCGGTGGAGGAGGGGTCCAGTGCAACTCCGGCTTGGGCACTTCCTTTGTGTGTATAACCGGGAGGCTATCATGCACCACCATTTTCCCTTTCTCCAAGTCGCCATGAGGGTGTTGATGGATACAAAGCAGAGAGGTGATCTACCCATGGAGGAAACGGCGAGATGCTTCATTCTCCTTCTTGAGAGAGACACAGGGTTTGGACCCGACCTCCTTTTTGGAGTGTAGACAGGATCTGAGCTCTGAACTGAAGGCTCCAAACTTTCTATCGGCCCACCAGGCGAATCGGACAAGCGTTGTGGAATATATTAAAAAAATAGAGCAGTTCCTTGGGTTTATATTCCTGCCAGGGCCAAGACCAATAAACCCAAGGAACTGCTCTGTTTTTTTATTCCACAACAAAGTGTTCCCTGTTATTGAAAAGTGGGATGAAGAACTATTAATAAACAAATAGGATAAATTAGTTTTGCGGGTGAAAAACTAATAAATAGGATAATTTTGGTCAAACATGTAAATGTACTAGGGTAAAACTGAAATTCATTCTTTATTCCGACATGGGCTCCACTTATACTAATATTAAGCATATTTTATTCCTCAAAAATTGGGAGGTTCCTTCACCCTCCTCTCCAAAAAAGAAGACCATAGGGTTCCTCTGCCTCTTGTGGGGCTGTCGCCAGTCCACCTCTTCTCCGATGGCCGTAGGGCCATGGGGGCGCGGTGGATCCCGGCCCTTGCCAGCGGGAGGGCTCCTTCTTTGGATGTTTCTTTGAGTTTTGTTAGGTTTGCGTCATGTTCAAAAAATGCGAGACAGTGGCGGCTCCGTAAAGATGGAATGAGATTCTCCACTCCTAGCTCTGTCCAGTCGTGCGTCTAGAAACATCGATGGACGTGTGAAGGTGTGTCTCCGATGGATCTCGCATTGGTGGATCTGCTTGGATCTAGTCATCGTTCGTCTATGTTCGTGTGTCTTCAGTTTGGATCCTTTCGATCTAAGATACTCTTTATCGACAACGTTTGTTGTTCTAGTGCGCTCGTCCTATGGGGCCTTAGCATGACTACTTCCCGACTGTCTAGTACAACAAGTTTTGTCTGGCTCCAGTGAGAGAGGGCTGATGATGGTGGCGCGCCTTTGTCTCGCTTCAGTGCTTGTAGTCGTCGTTAGGTGGTCTATAGATCTGGATGTAATTTTTGTTATTTCTGGTGTTTGTTTTACTGCCATGATTAAAACCGAATAGATTGAAAGGTTTTTTTCGCAAAAAAAGCAAGCTCCACTTGTGTAAGAACACTAGTACAGCTTAGCCATGCATAACGAGGCGAAATGCACATACCACATATGTCAGCGCGTACATGACATGATACCGCGCGAAAGCACGCACAATATGGCGCCGACCTTTCTGTAACGAAAAAAATCCTACTGGCTTTGACTTTAGTTGTACTACGCCCTATAATCTTGCGATGTGACTAAAATATCAATGCGACCAAGTTAGGCTGCCACGCATCATTGCATATTTGCATTCAAATTGACTGCGTGCAGCACGTATGGATCACGAAATTTGCATCAAGTGGTCGCTGTGTCATGGTCCCTTTTGTTTGACAACTATGCTTCCACTTTGTTCAGTGGTGAGCAAGCTTACATCTTTAATAGCAGTGGAAGAACCTCAGAAGGAGCATTATCTACCAAATCATTACACAACGAAACTCTAGCAATACTAGCTAATTCATGAGCAGCCGCATTCGACTCTCTGGAACAAAATTCAAAAACTATAGAGCTAACCTCACAAGCCAGATGATAGCAGTCATCAACAATGGCCGCCCCATCTCCAGCGTATTGGCCATCTTTATTCATAATCTCCAAGAGTTCCTGGTTATCCCAATTGATGAACAATTTGTTGCACCTACGAAGGAAGCAACACAAACTAGATACACGCCTAGAGAAAAATGACACACACACACGAAAAGAGAAGAAAACTAAACAAAGGGGGTGACTATTTGACAGGCGTCTAATATATATTTGGCATTCGGTCAAACCGCTCCCTACCATCTGGTCTAGATCCCAATGCCCAATTGGGCTCTTCTTCCCCTATACTAAACTAAAACTAAAATAAAAAAATAAAAAAATGAATTTTCTAAGAAAGAATGAAGTATTGGCATTGGTAATGAGAAATTTTAGCATGCTCTCTCTTACCTCTTCTTTTTTACATGTGAGGTAAGAAGGTACTCCCTAGTTTTTATTTACTCCACATATTAGCTTTGGTCAAAGTCAAACTTTATAAACTTTGACAACGTTTACAGAAAAAAAAATATTAACATATACAATCAACACCAAGTTTAAACTAAATTTCAGAGCCATTGCCTCAACAGTCAGAACATCATAGCAGGAGTCAACATCTCAATGAGCTTGTTCCGAGCTACAACCTCATGTGTCCTCTATCATCTCGGATGATTGCCCCCATAGCCCCTTGAAGCAAATTGCAGTTAAAGGCCGCATCAACATTTAACTTACATGTCCGTTTGGGGGTTTGTACCATCCTCCTCTTTTAAGTGAGGCCTTTGGGTCACATGCAATAAAGAATTACTGTGCCATGGTCCTAATTAATCAAAAACAGACAAGGAATGACTTGGAGATTAATTTAAAACTCCACACCTTGCCCGAGCTTGCTTGGGTGCTACTGTCACCCTGGAGACCAAGAGAGCACAGCCAGTCGGTCAGTTTTCTCATTCTTCTTTAGAAAATTTCAGTTTTTTATTTTGTATGTGCAACTATACATGGAAGTACTATGCAATATGTGTGTAAATTATATGCCTATTCTTTGCAGTTACAAAAAAGGCAGATTTTGTGTTAGTTTTTTTCTTCGCCCTTTTTCATTTTCTTTCTTCTTTAAGTCTATTAGCAGTGAGCAGTACATAATAGATCTGAGCCGTTAATCTCATTAATTTAATTAGTGGTCTGATTAACTCTTACTCCCTTCGTTTTTATTTACTCCGTATATTAGAGTTGACTGAAGTCAAACTTCCTAAAGTTTGACCAAGTTTATCAAAAAGAATATAAATATTTACCATAACAAATCTATATGATGTGGAAGTACATTTGATAATGAATCTAATGGTGTTAATTGTATATGTTAATATTTTTTTCTATAAACTTTGTCAAAGTTCATAAAGTTTGACTTTGATCAAAGCTAATATGCGGAGTAAATAAAAACGAAGGGAGTACCTTCTTATCTCACATGTAAAAAAGAAGACGTAAGAGAGAGCATGCTAAAATTTCTCATTACCAATGCCAATACTTCATTCTTTCTTAGAAAATTCAATTTTTTTTTTTTAGTTTTAGTTTAGTATAGGGGAGGAAGAGCCCAATTGGGCATTGGGATCTAGATCGGATGGTAGGGAGCGGTTCGACCGAATGCCAAATATATATTAGACGCCTGTCAAATAGTCACCCCCTTTGTTTAGTTTTCTTCTCTTTTCATGTGTGTGTCATTTTTCTCTAGCTGTGTATCTAGTTTGTGTTGCTTCCTTCATAGGTGCATTTTCAATGTGTTTGTATCAAAGAGAGAGAGAGACACACACACACACAGAGAGAGAGAGAGAGACGACACCATTGACATGATGTGCTATGTCAAGAGGTATTAACCGTCGACGTTGATGTTTTTATTTATTTTGATACTAAGCATACTACAAACATATACAATTCATATGCAAATTATTCTTGCACATTACCCTGTCGAAGTGACTGAATCGGAGGGATATTTCAGGTACCTGACGCATAAGTCCTCCCTATAAAACAACCATACAAACCACAGTTGATCAACCACGGACAGAGCTGAAACCACACAATCATACATAAAACTAGGTTCGACCACCATTAGATTTTTCACTGAGCTGAAAAGAGAGGCAACTACACTGAGACACACCCCAAGTGTAACAACACCCAAAAGGCCAAAACAGAACAAATCGCCACTACTTGTGACCACCGGTAGTACATTCGTTAAGCGAGCCGCAGAGAACCGAGCGTGTCACAAATATCCCCGGCCAGGTGCATGCCTAAATCTGAAGCGGCTTCACCATGTCCTGGCCCGATTACGCAAGCGTGGCGAGAAACTGCCGGAGACACGCCCTCGCCTTCGTCCCAGTCGAAGAAGCACCGACGTTCCGCGGCATCCCGGATCAGCTCCCCCCAGATGGAGCCGCTGCCGCTTAGCGTTGCCGCGTTGCCCACGATCCAGAGGCAGTGCCTGCAACCAAAACGATCGATCGAGGCAGTCATGCATGACAAGTTCCTACTAGTTTTGCATTTAGAATTTCATCCAGATCTCGCCGTGCGTGCGTACCTCGCCCTCGTCAAGGCAACATTGGCGCGTCGCCGGTTCGACAGGAAGCCAACGGAGCACGTGCCGTTGGACCTGACGGTGGATAGGATGATCACGTCTTCTTCACTGCCCTGGAACCCATCCACAGAGTTGACGCGAAGAACCAGGGGGCGCATCGCCTTCACGTCCCCTATCTTTCCCTGAATTGCGACCACCTGAGCGGTGTACGGGGATATGACACCCACGCTAACCACCTGCCCGGCGCTGATACAAACTGCACGCCAAACACCATGACATGAGTTCGAGGTGCATATATAGTACAGCAGTAACATAAAATAATACATTCAACGCACATTTCTTGAGACTGTGCAGTATTTGCAGGATGGCAGCCACCTCGGTCATGTTCGTCTTGCTGCGGCCGCGGTCTTCCACACCGTCGATGTTGATGAACGAGTATGGCCCGAACATTGCACCTGAAAGGTAACTACGTTCATGCTTGGTCTGCGTCACATTGGGGCCATTCAAGATTTGCTTGTCGTAGAAACTCAAGTTGGGAAAGATGCTTATGGAAGGGTGCATCCTGTACTGCATGTTGAGGAGGTGCTTCTTGTGTCCAAGTAAACCCATTCTCTCAAACAGACTCCTACCCAGCAACGCCTTATCTGAAACCTGCAAGAAATGCCACAAATGTAGATGCAATTCAAAAGAAAGTACTACTAGTACTTGGGAGCAATAATAATTAAGTAGTACTCCCTGCGATCAATAATAAGTGACGTGGTTTTGTACTAAAGGTTAGTTCAACCTCTTGGTACAAAACCGCAACATTTATTTCGGATAGGAGGTAGTATATGAAAGGTATATATGGACCTTGCTTTGGACCATAGCTGGCAGTTGGCGCTCGTCACCGATAAGAACCACATGTTTCAGTCCGGAGACTTGCAATGGGACGAGGGATTCACATTCCTTGAGCTGTGCAGCCTCGTCGATCAGAAGCAGATCCATCTTCTCCCCCTCCAGCTTAGCCGAGCCAGACACGGTGCAGAAAATGAGGGACGCACTTTTGATGCAAAACTCCTTGATCTCGGAAAACTCTTCGGTCAGAGGAAGTTGCAGGTCTCGCAACAGCGTCCTCGTGACGTCTAGAATTACAGGCATTTTCTCCCTCATGGTGCCAACTGTTTGTTCCGAGTGGTAACCCATTGTTAAACCATCGCGTTGCCGTCTCAGCTGTCTCGATGACGTGGAGACTTGTTTCTGAACGCCCAGCAGCTTGCTGAAGTCGTCGAGCATCTTGCTGAGCAAAGCAATGTTGTTGTAGTTCGTCTCCAGGGTACGATGTATTGAGACATGAGACATGATTGTCTTCAAACACTTGCTAAGCTTCTCGAAGATCCGGTGGAACTCTGACGTCGGGAAGGAGTAGTACTTGAGCACTACTGGTTTTGTGCCATCCTCCTGCTTGATCATGGCTATTTCGTCGCGCAGAAACGATTCCAGTGAAAGAAGGCACCGCCTCCAACCCGTCTCTGGCGAGAAGCACTCCGTTAGCAGCTTTAGACGAGTGTCCTGGAAGATGTTGTCGAGATCGCCGTCGATGGGCATGCGTTGCCTGTTGCCGAACAGCAGCAGATCAGCGTGGCCAGCGCAGGCATCGGGATCGGGGTGCTGCCTCCTCAGCGCCAGGAGGCTGGACGCCACCTGGCAGACGGCGGTGTTGGTCGGCGCGCACGCCAGGACCCGCCATTTCAGCTTCACGGCAGAAAGCATGAGCACGCTGATTGTCCTGGTTTTGCCCGTGCCAGGAGGCCCCCAGATGAGGCTAACCTTGCTGCTCGTGCCGCCGCCTCCACCAGCACCGGCACACTGCACCGCAGAGACGCAGCTCAGTATGGCGCCAGTCTGGGACTTGTTGAGCCCGAACAGAGACAGCCTGCCTGATACGGATAGCGGCATGTCGACATCGGTGCCGCCGGTCAGGGAAGTGCTCTGTCTCACGATGGAAAATCAGCCGTCGGATGAGAAAATCATAGTCATAGTCATACTACTAGAATGGAACGATTGAACGAAGCGATCTGCGAACCAAAGCTTACCAGCTGCATGGAGGAGTCTTCCGTTTCCCCCGCGACAGCCTTGAGAACGGAGTCGTCTCTCTTGACGGAAGAGTTGGCTCGGTAGCGGAGGCACCACCAGTTGCGTTGGTAGGGTATGGAACTGAGCAAGCTAACAACAAACGCGTAGCCTTCGATGTAATCGTCTACTCTCTGGGATGCTCTGACCACAAAGCTGCCGTCCCTATGGACGCGTTGGACGTGGGCGAGGCAGTAGGAGGCGCCATCGCCGCCGGCAAGGTCGGACGGCCGGAGCGGCATCGCGACCGAGAGCAGGACGATGTCGCTGGTGCACGGGGGAGAAGCTCCACGGATGGACACGCGATACAGTGGGGGCCTTGGCCTTGTGTCGCCCTTGCGCATGGGAAACAAGGGCCGTATCTGCACGGGCCTGGAACAGTTGGTCTGCGCCTCCAGGTTGGACCTCATCTCTGCCCGGATTTCTTCCAGCAGCGGCGCCCTGAATGAATCCAGGTAGCTCCTCAGGCCCAAGAACCTGTCAGGTATCCGGCTCACCTGCGACAGCACCGTGTTGATCATCACGTACGTACGCACTGCTCTGCTTGCTTGCTGGGAGGAAGTATTCGATTTGAAGAAATGGATGGAAACCTTGCCCCTGAAGAAGTCCTGGTTGACGACGTCTTGGAGGGACCAAGACAAGATGAGGTCGGCGAGGACGAGGTTCTCGTCGTCCTGCCCGTTCATCTTCCCCGCCTCGCCTTTCTTCTCCATCTTCGCTCGCGACCCAGATCTGCCGAGTGCGATCGAGGTGGCGCGCTTCACCGTGACCCCTCACGTGTAGTCACTGCTGTGCTCCCCGTGCGTATATGTAGTGGTACTTAACCATCTTCTTGAGTGTGAATGAATATGAACTGGTTCTTGGCACCATTAACCTAGTAGTATTGATTGATCATGCATGCAGCCGCCAATCGAATGGCCTGCCCAAGATACCGCAGGCCGCATGCAGCACGCGTGTGATCTCTTCTCGTCTCTTGCGCGTCCGCTGTTGGTTGATGCGAAGTGCACAGAATAGGAGAGAGTTTGGATTCATTCAACACAAAAACTAGACTACCGGTTTAGAGCATCTCCAGCCGCGCCCCAAACAAGGCCCTGCAGCGATTTTTCGGTCGCCGGCGCCAAAAAAAGGCCCAGTCGCGCCCCCAAGGGCCCAGTTTTTGCCGGCTCGGGCCGAAATTGGCGCCGGCGGACCCAACCCGAACCCGCGCGCTGGGGGGCGCTCGGGGGCGCCGGGCGAATCGTTTTTGGCGCGAAGAGCCGCGGGCCCCCCTTGCCAGTGACTCGACTCTCTTCTCGCCGCTTCGTCGTCCTCATCGCCTCGTTCCCCGTGACGAATCAATGCTAAAGCTTCGCGCGCTGCCGCGCCGGTCAGCCTCCATTGATGCCTCACCGGCGGCGCAGTGAAGGCCGGGCGACGCGCGTCCCCTCGCCCGCCACGCGTAACGCGCTGGCCACGCGTACTACGCGGCGCCTGCGCCTATATAAGCCGACCACCAGTGCGCCGGAGACACGCACAGATCCTCCACCGCCGACACGCCCATTTCTCCCCCTTCCTCCCTCGCCTCCTCTCGCCGTCTCCAGGGGAGGGATGCAGCAGGGACGGCGACGGCGGAGGCGGCGGCGACGACGACGGCGACGACGACGACGACGGCGGCGGCGACTACACGCGGTTCTACAGCCTCCTCGGCATGTAGAACTGCAAGGGCGGGCGGCGGGCGGCGAGGAGCGGCGAGGGAGACGGCGAGGAGCGGCGACGGAGACGGCGAGGAGCAGCCCCTAGTAGTTTTTTTTCTTTTTTTGTAAAATATGTTTAAATTTAAACGAACTCGCTGATGTTTGCGTTAAATTTGAGCCGTGTTTGCGCCGTATTTAAGTTTTTCAAAAAAACGTGGGCGCCGCGACTGGGGGGCATCACGCCCCCAGCGCGCGGTTTAGCGCCGGTGCGCCCCCAGGGGCGATTTTTAGCCCCTCCTGAGGGGCCAACGGCTGGAGATACTCTTAGAGCACGATTAATAATATAGTCAGCCGCTGGCTATATGATATTGCCACGTCATATATAGCCAAACTTATAGCTGGCAAGTACAATAGCCGAATATAAATATGTACTATATATACTTTGTTGATACATGACCCAGCTCGCTCTGTCACAAAGTGCTTAAGAGTACGTGCTGCATCCGGCTGTTAACTAGTAGCCCGCTTCTCTTTTTTCTTCTTTTCTCTCTTCCAACTAAGCAAAAATACAATATTGAATGTCTTACAGTCCGCCTACATCGCCTTATTGTACTGGCTCTTACAGGACGTGTTTTGAAGAGCGCGCCGTGTGGGTCATGGTAGAACTTGACATCCACTTTGTATGGTAACAGATAGGTGTGGGGCATGGTAGAACTTGACTGTTTCGCGTTGTCGACTCGTCGGCAGGTTGCGCACCGAGTTTCGGTGCCGCCGACATGACACGATTGTGGGGGTGGTCTAGCCGTCCAGGTGTGGCAGGTGCTTTTTTCAACGTAGTACAAACACAGAGACTTATACGGACGTATGGTCGGTCTGCCATCCATCGGTTGGAAGATCGGGCCCAAATCCGCCTCAAACGCCCGGGCGTACAACCCGGTTAGTGACCGGTCAAGAAAACCGACCCAGACGGGCGCCTCAAAGAGCCTCAAATCGCCCGGGCTGACTATCACCCCTCATATCCAGCCCAAATCCAGAGTGGATATGGGGAGGCCCGGGCGCGACCGGACGCATCCACCATGTTGTAATGATGATGGGGTCCCACACGGATACAATATGAAACCCGGCGGTCCGAAACTCGTCTTCTCCGACGGGCCATGTAGTATCCTAGCCTGGCTATTTAAGCCGACCGCCGGCACCGAAACCCTACCCGTCCACATTTCCCACCTCCCGTCCGTCGCCGCCACTTCTCAATCGCCGTCTGCCACCACTAGTAGCCCTTGCCCCTGAAAGAAACATGCCCTAGAGGCAATAATAAAGTTATTATTTATTTCCTTATATCATGATAAATGTTTATTATTCATGCTAGAATTGTATTAACCGGAAACATGATACATGTGTGAATACATAGACAAACAGAGTGTCACTAGTATGCCTCTACTTGACTAGCTCGTTAATCAAAGATGGTAATGTTTCCTAACCATGGACAAAGAGTTGTTATTTGATTAACGGGATCACATCATTAGGAGAATGATGTGATTGACTTGACCCATTCCGTTAGCTTAGCACTCGATCGTTTAGTATGTTGCTATTGCTTTCTTCATGACTTATACATGTTCCTATGACTATGAGATTATGCAACCCCCGTTTACCGGAGGAACACTTTGTGTGCTACCAAACGTCACAACGTAACTGGATGATTATAAAGGTGCTCTACAGGTGTTTCCGAAGGTATTTGTTGGGTTGGCATATTTCGAGATTAGGATTTGTCACTCCGATTGTCGGAGAGGTATCTCTAGGCCCACTCAGTAATGCACATCACTATAAGCCTTGCAAGCGTTGTAACTAATGAGTTAGTTGCGGGATGATGTATTACGGAACGAGTAAAGAGACTTGCCGGTAACGAGATTGAACTAGGTATTGAGATACCGACGATCGAATCTCGGGCAAGTAACATACCGATGACAAAGGGAACAACGTATGTTGTTATGCGGTCTGACCGATAAAGATCTTCGTAGAATATGTAGGAGCCAATATGGGCATCCAGGTCCCGCTATTGGTTATTGACCAGAGAGGTGTCTCGGTCATGTCTACATAGTTCTCGAACCCGTAGGGTCCGCACGCTTAATGTTCGTTGACGATATAGTACTATGAGTTATGTATGTTGGTGACCGTATGTTGTTCGGAATTTTGGATGAGATCACGGATATGATGAGGAACTCCGGAATGGTCCGGAAGTAAAGATTGATATGTGGATAGTAGTGTTTGATCTCCGAAAAGGTTCCAAAATCCATCGGAAGGGGTTCCGGATGTTTCTCGAAATGTTTGGGCACAAGAACACTTTATCTTGGCCAAAGGGGAAAGCCCACGAGGTTTTTGGAAATCGCAAAAGGAAGTTTTGCGGAGTCCAGGGGTCCAGACGCCAGGGTTAAGTTTTGCGGAGTCCAGGGGTCCAGACGCCGGGAACCCTGGCGTCTGGCCCTGGAGTCCGAGAAGGACTCTTGCCTTTCGGGTGAAACCGACTTTGTGGAGGCTTTTACTCCAAGTTTCGACCCCAAGGCTCAACATATAAATAGAGGGATAGGGCTAGCACCCAAGAGAGATCAAGAAACACCAAGCCGTGTGCCGGCAACCCCGTCCCCTCTAGTTTATCCTCCGTCATAGTTTTCGTAGTGCTTAGGCGAAGCCCTGCGGAGATTGTTCTTCACCAACACCGTCACCACGCCGTCGTGCTGCCGGAACTCATCTACTACTTCGCCCCTCTTGCTGGATCAAGAAGGCGGGGACGTCATCGAGCTGAACATGTGCAGAACTCGGAGGTGCCGTGCTTTCGGTACTTGGATCGGTCGGATCATGAAGACGTACGACTACATCAACCATGTTGATATAACGCTTCCGCTTACGGTCTACGAGGGTACGTAGACAACACTCTCCCCTCTCGTTGCTATGCATCACCATGATCTTGCGTGTGCGTAGGAATTTTTTTGAAATTACTACGTTCCCCAACGGTGGTATCAGAGCCTGGTTTTATGTGTAGATGTCATATGCACGAGTAGAACACAAGTGAGTTGTGGGCGATATAAGTCATACTGCTTACCAGCATGTCATACTTTGGTTCGGCGGTATTGTTGGATGAAGCGGCCTGGACCGACATTACGCGTACGCTTACGCGAGACTGGTTCTACCGACGTGCTTTGCACACATGTGGCTGGCGGGTGTCAGTTTCTCCAACTTTAGTTGAACTGAGTGTGGCTACGCCCGGTCCTTGCGAAGGTTAAAACAGCACCAACTTGACAAACTATCGTTGTGGTTTTGATGCGTAGGTAAGAACGGTTCTTGCTAAGCCCAGTAGCAGCCACGTAAAACTTGCAACAACAAAGTAGAGGACGTCTAACTTATTTTTGCAGGGCATGTTGTGATGTGATATGGTCAAGACATGATGCTGAATTTTATTGTATGAGATGATCATGTTTTGTAACCGAGATATCGGCAACTGGCAGGAGCCATATAGTTGTCGCTTTATTGTATGCAATGCAATCGCCCTGTAATGCTTTACTTTATCACTAAGTGGTAGCGATAGTCGTAGAAGCATAAGATTGGCGAGACGACAACGATGCTACGATGGAGATCAAGGTGTCGCGCCGGTGACGATGGTGATCATGACGGTGCTTCGGAGATGGAGATCACAAGCACACGATGATGATGGCCATATCACTTATTTTGATTGTATGTGATGTTTATATTTTATACATCTTATTTTGCTTAGTTCGACGATAGCTTTATAAGATGATCTCTCACTAATTATCAAAGTATAAGTGTTCTCCCTGAGTATGCACCATTGCGAAAGTTCTTCGTGCTGAGACACCACGTGATGATCGGGTGTGATAGGCTCTACGTTCAAATACAATGGGTGCAAAACAGTTGCACACGCGGAATACTCAGGTTAAACTTGACGAGCCTAGAATATAACAGATATGGCCTCGGAACACGGAGACCGAAAGGTCGAGCGTGAATCATATAGTAGATATGATCAACATAGTGATGTTCACCATTGAAACTACTCCATCTCACGTGATGATCGGACATGGTTTAGTTGATATGGATCACGTGATCACTTAGAGGATTAGAGGGATGTCTATCTATGTGGGAGTTCTTAAGTAATATGATTAATTGAACTCAAATTTATCATGAACTTAGTCCTGATAGTATTTTGCAAATTATGTTGTAGATCAATAGCTCGCGTTGTTGCTTCCCTGTGTTTATTTTTGATATGTTCCTAGAGAAAAATTATGTTGAAAGATGTTAGTAGCAAAGATGCGGATTGGATCCGTGATCTGAGGATTATCCTCATTGCTGCACAGAAGAATTATGTCCTTGATGCACCGCTAGGTGACAGACCTATTGCAGGAGCAGATGCAGACGTTATGAACGTTTGGCTAGCTCAATATGATGACTACTTCATAGTTTAGTGCACCATGCTTAACGGCTTGGAATCGGGACTTCAAAGACGTTTTGAACGTCATGGACCATACGAGATGTTCCAGGAGTTGAAGTTAATATTTCAAGCAAATACCCGAGTTGAGAGATATGAAGTCTCCAACAAGTTCTATAGCTAAATGATGGAGGAGAATAGCTCAAGCAGTGAGCATGTGCTCAGATTGTCTGGGTACTACAATCGCTTGAATCAAGTGGGAGTTAATCTTCCAGATAAAATAGTGATTGACAGAATTCTCTAGTCACCATCACCAAGTTAGTAGAACTTCGTGATGAACTATAGTATGCAACGGATGACGAAAGTAATCCCCGAGCTCTTCGCGATGCTGAAATCGACGAAGGTAGAAATCAAGAAAGAGCATCAAGTGTTGATGGTTAACAAGACCACTAGTTTGAAGAAAAGGGCAAAGGGATAGAAGGGGAACTTCAAGAAGAACGGCAAGCAAGTTGCTGCTCAAGTGAAGAAGCCCAAGTCTGGACCTAAGCCTGAGACTAAGTGCTTCTACTGCAAAGAGACTGGTCACTGGAAGCGGAACTGCCTCAAGTATTTGGTGGATAAGAAGGATGGCAAAAGTGAACAAAGGTATATTTGATATACAGATTATTGATGTGTATTTTACTAGTGTTCGTAGCAACCCCTCGGTATTTGATACTGGTTCAGTTGCTAAAGAGTAGTAACTCGAAACGGGAGTTGCATAATGAACAGAAACTAGTTAAGGATGAAGTGACGATGTGTATTGGAAGTGGTTCCAAGATTGATATGATCATCATCGCACACTCCCTATACTTTCGGGATTAGTGTTGAACCTAAATAAGTGTTATTTGTTGTTTGCGTTGAGCATGAATATGATTTGATCATGTTTATTGCAATACGGTTATTCATTTAAGTTAGAGAATAATTGTTGTTCTGTTTACATGAATAAAACCTTATATGGTTACACACCCAATGAAAATGGTTCGTTGGATCTCGATCATAGTGATACACATATTCATAATATTTAAGCCAAAATATGCAAAGTTAATAATGATAGTGCAACTTATTTGTGGCACTGCCGTTTAGGTCATATTGGTGTAAAGCGCATGAAGAAACTCCATGCTGATGGGCTTTTGGAATCACTTGATTATGAATCACTTGATGCTTGCGAACCATGCCTTATGGGCAAGATGACTAAGACTCCATTCTCCGGAACAATGGAGTGAGCAACTGACTTATTCGGAAATAATACATACTGACGTATGTGATCCGATGAGTGTTGAGGCTCACGGCGGGTATCGTTATTTTCTGACCTTGACAGATGATTTGAGCAGATATGGGTATATCTACTTGATGAAACATAAGTCTGAAACATTTGAAAAGTTCAAAGAATTTTAGAGTGAAGTGGAAAATCATCGTGAGAAGAAAATAAGGTTTCTACGATCTGATCGCGGAGACAAATATTTGAGTTACGAGTTTGGTCTTCAATTAAAACAATGTGGAATAGTTTCACAAATTCGTGCCACCTGGAACACCACAGCTTAATGGTGTGTCCGAACGTCATAACCGTACTTTATTGGATATAGTGCTATCTATGATGTTTCTTACTGATTTACCACTATAGTTTTGGGGTTATGCATTAGAGACAGCTGCATTCACGTTAAAAGGGCACCATCTAAATCCGTTGAGACGACACCGTATGAACTGTGGTTTGGCAAGAAACCAAAGTTGTCGTTTCTTAAAGTTTGGGGTTGCGATGCTTATAAGAAAAAGTTTCATCCTGATAAGCTAAAACCCAAATCGGAGAAATGTGTCTTCATAGGATACCCAAAGGAGACAGTTGGGTACACCTTCTATCACAGATCCGAAGGCAAGATATTCGTTGCTAAGAATGGATCCTTTCTAGAGAAGGAGTTTTTCTCGAAAGAAGTGAGTGGGAGGAAAGTAGAACTTGATGAGGTAACTGTACCTGCTCCCTTATTGGAAAGTAGTTCATCACAGAAATCTGTTTCTGTGACTACACCAATTAGTGAGGAAGTTAATGATGATGATCATGAAGCTTCGGATCAAGTTACTACCGAACCTCGTAGGTCAACCAGAGTGAGATCCGCACCAGAGTGGTACTGTAATCCTGTTCTGGAGGTCATGTTACTTGACCATGACGAACCTACGAACTATGAGGAAGCGATGGTGAGCCCAGATTCCGCAAAATGGCTTGAGGCCATGAAATCTGAGATGGGATCCATGTATGAGAACAAAGTGTGGACTTTGGTTGACTTGCCCGATGATCGGCAAGCCATAGAAAATAAATGGATCTTCAAGAGGAAGACGGACACTGATAGTAGTGTTACTATCTACAAAGCTAGACTTGTCGAAAAAAGGTTTTTGACAAAGTTCAAGGTGTTGACTACGATGAGATTTTCTCACTAGCAGCGATGCTTAAGTCTGTCCGAATCATGTTAGCAATTGCCGCATTTTATGAAATCTGGCAAATGGATAAACAAAACTGCATTCCTTAATGGATTTATTAAAGAAGAGTTGTATATGATGCAACCAGAAGGTTTTTGTCAATCCTAAAAGTGCTAACAAAATATGCAAGCTCCAGCGATCCATCTATGGACTGGTGCAAGCATCTCGGAGTTGGAATATACGCTTTGATAAGTTGATCAAAGGATATAGTTTTATACAGACTTGCGGTGAAGCCTGTATTTACAAGAAAGTGAGTGGGAGCACTACAACATTTCTGATAAGTATATGTGAATAACATATTGTTGATCGGAAATAATGTAGAATTATTCTGCAAAGCATAAAGGAGTGTTCGAAAGGAGTTTTTCAAAGAAAGACCTCGGTGAAGCTGCTTACATATTGAGCATCAAGATCTATAGAGATAGATCAAAACGCTTGATAAGTTTTTTCAATGAGTACATACCTTGACAAGATTTTGAAGTAGTTCAAAATAGAACAGTCAACGAAAGAGTTCTTGCCTGTGTTACAAGGTGCGAAATTGAGTCAGACTCAAAGCCCGACCACGGCAGACGATAGAAAGAGAATGAAAGTCATTCCCTATGCCTTGGCCATAAAGTATGCCATGATGTGTACCAGATCTATTGTATACCCTACATGGATTTTGGCAAGGGAGTACAATAGTGATCTAGGAGTAGATCACTGGACAGCGGTCAAAATTGTCCTTAGTGGAATAAGGATATGTTTCTCGATTATGGAGGTGACAAAAAGGTTCGTCGTAAAGGGTTACGTCGATGCAAATTTTGACACTGATCCAGATGACTCCAAGTCTCAATCTGGATACATATTGAAAGTGGGAGCAATTACCTAGAGTAGCTCCATGCAGAGCATTGTTGACATAGAAATTTGCAAAATACATACGGATCTGAATGTGGCAGACCCGTTGACTAAACTGCTCTCACAAGCAAAACATGATCACACCTTAGTACTCTTTGGGTGTTAATCACATAGCGATGTGAACTAGATTATTGACTAGTAAACCCTTTAGGTGTTGGTCACATGACGATGTGAACTATGGGTGTTAATCACATGGTGATGTGAACTATTGGTATTAAATCACATGGTGATGTGAACTAGATTATTGACTCTAGTGCAAGTGGGAGACTGAAGGAAATATGCCCTAGAGGCAATAATAAAGTTTTTATTTATTTCCTTATATCATGATAAATGTTTATTATTCATGCTAGAATTGTATTAACCGGAAACATGATACATGTGTGAATACATAGACAAACAGAGTGTCACTAGTATGCCTCTACTTGGCTAGCTCGTTAATCAAAGATGGTTATGTTTCCTAACCATGGACAAAGAGTTGTTATTTGATTAACGGGATCACATCATTAGGAGAATGATGTGATTGACTTGACCCATTCCGTTAGCTTAGCACTCGATCGTTTAGTATGTTGCTATTGCTTTCTTCATGACTTATACATGTTCCTATGACTATGAGATTATGCAACTCCCGTTTACCGGAGGAACACTTTTTGTGCTACCAAACGTCACAACGTAACTGGATGATTATAAAGGTGCTCTACAGGTGTTTCCGAAGGTACTTGTTGGGTTGGCGTATTTCGAGATTAGGATTTGTCACTCCGATTGTCGGAGAGGTATCTCTGGGCCCACTCAGTAATGCACATCACTATAAGCCTTGCAAGCGTTGTAACTAATGAGTTAGTTGCGGGATGATGTATTACGGAACGAGTAAAGAGACTTGCCGGTAACGAGATTGAACTAGGTATTGAGATACCGACGATCGAATCTCGGGCAAGTAACATACCGATGACAAAGGGAACAACGTATGTTGTTATGCGGTCTGACCGATAAAGATCTTCGTAGAATATGTAGGAGCCAATATGGGCATCTAGGTCCCGCTATTGGTTATTGACCAGAGAGGTGTCTCGGTCATGTCTACATAGTTCTCGAACCTGTAGGGTCCGCACGCTTAACGTTCGTTGACGATATAGTACTATGAGTTATGTATGTTGGTGACCGAATGTTGTTCGGAATTTTGGATGAGATCACGGATATGACGAGGAACTCCGGAATGGTCCGGAAGTAAAGATTGATATGTGGATAGTAGTGTTTGATCTCCAGAAAGGTTCCGGAATCTATCGAAAGGGGTTCTGGATGTTTCCCGAAATGTTTGGGCACAAGAACATTTTATCTGGGCCAAAGGGGAAAGCCCACGAGGTTTTTGGAAAGCGCAAAAGGAAGTTTTGCGGAGTCCAGGGGCCAGACGCCAGGGTCCCTGGCGTCTGGGTCCAGACGCCGGGAACCCTGGCGTCTGGCCCTGGAGTCCGAGAAGGACTCTTGCCTTTCGGGTGAAACCGACTTTGTGGAGGCTTTTACTCCAAGTTTCGACCCCAAGGCTCAACATATAAATAGAGGGGTAGGGCTAGCACCCAAGAGAGACCAAGAAACACCAAGCCGTGTGCCGGCAACCCCGTCCCATCTAGTTTATCCTCCGTCGTAGTTTTCGTAGTGCTTAGGCGAAGCCCTGCGGAGATTGTTCTTCACCAACACCGTCACCACGCCGTCGTGCTGCCGGAACTCATCTACTACTTCGCCCCTCTTGGTGGATCGAGAAGGCGGGGACGTCATCGAGCTGAACGTGTGCAGAACTCGGAGGTGCCGTGCTTTCGGTACTTGGATCGGTCGGATCGTGAAGACGTGCGACTACATCAACCGCGTTGATATAACGCTTCCGCTTACGGTCTACGAGGGTACGTAGACAACACTCTCCCCTCTCGTTGCTATGCATCACCATGATCTTGCGTGTGCGTAGGAATTTTTTTGAAATTACTACGTTCCCCAACACCCCCATGCCGCCGGGTAAGGAGCTACCGATATCTAACTTCGGAGCGCCGGTTGCAGCTCCTTGAATAGATCCGGGCAAGGTGCAAAGCCCAGATTGCCACGGGGCTACCTCCGGACACGGTTGATCCGGAGGGGGACTTGGAGGTGAAGGAGGAGGATGTCGAGGGGAAGGAGGAGAATGTGGGGGACAATAGGGACACGGATCTGCAGGCCGAGCAGCAGGTGATCCTCGATTCCCTCCGGTTGGAATCAGAGGCGGAGGCCAAACGCCATCGTCGGCAGGAGGCGGAGGCAGAGCACGACGCGGAAGTCGACGAAATGATCGCGTATATGGATGAGGAAGAGGAGCTGGAGCCCTCCTTTGAGCCCATCTACCCGTTGCTCGGCAACGACGTCGTGGACATCTCCAACGACGAATCGTAGTTAGCTAGCATGTGCGTAGCATGTAGGATTTGTCGTGCATAGTTCAGAATATGAGAGACTCGGATGCATAAAATCAAGTATGAGCCGTGACTGGTCACTGTCCGCGGACGTGCCCGGTCGTGTCCGCAGATGTTTGAGGAGACGGATTTGCCAAGTCCACCTAGATGCTCTTAGTGGCACATGAAAAAAAATTGAAAGTCGAGAATTTCTTTCGCACTTAATGCTAGAACCAACCAACGGCCATGTAGACTGAGGAAGCGGAAGCAAACCGCCTCCATGGGCGGGGCTGGACGAGGACATGGGTGTAATGTACACCCATTATCTATTTTTAAAACCGAGTATATAGGTACATCGTTAAACCATATGGTTCAAAAAATATTTTATTAAATTTGTCATTGTGTATCCCTCACATCTTTATCTTTATTTAATAATATGCATAATAATAATAGTATTAAAAGACAGAGGCTTTCATAGTTCTTCATATGTTTGTTAATTTTTTAATTTTGTGTGTGTTCCTATACCGCTATATGGGCCTCAGTGGGGCGGTCCAGTTGTCTCTCCTTTCGTCTCAAGTAATGTCTCGGCCCGACACTCAAATTGCTTTCCGTTCCTCCTACGAAGCAAAAATACATAGCTGACTCGGGGTGGGGGGGGCTCCTAATCGGCGCCTTCAGCGCCGATTGGATGATCTGCCGCCCACTACGAGTCCCAAGTGGGCCGGCTGTTTCGTTCGGGAAAGCCCACTCCTTCGTACGGGAGTTTGATTGTTTCTTCTGAGCCTTTTGTTTCAAGTTTCTGGTTACGTTAAAGTTTTTTCCTTTGGTATGTTGTTTCTTGTATAAGCCTGTGTTGGTTCGCTCGATAGGTTGCCTAGTAGTGGGAAAGTTTGACTGCTTATTTTCTGATGACAGATTGCTCTAGTTATATATAAAAAATAGAAAAAGGAAGTCAATAACATATTTCATAGTTGAACAAGTCTCTACTCAAGCTGGAAAATCTCTACTAGTTAAAATCTCTACTACTTAAAAAGAACACAATGTTCCCATTTCACCTCTCTTTCGTACAACCTTTTTCATATACGTTCCCCTCTTTCCTTCTTCTCTTTGATTTTTTCTATTTGTAGTATTTCTTTTATCAATTTTCCCTAAAATGGAACCAATTGTCCCATGTTTTATTAACTTACCAAAGTAAAAACATATTTTATTTGGTATTTCATTAAATTCTTATCAAATAAGTGCTTAACATAAGATGGTATGTAAATCGTGGTGATTTTGCATACAAATACTTGCTAAGATTTTAGTGCATTAATATAACTAGTACAAATGCCCGTGCGTTGCAACGGGCAAAAAAATCGCAAAACCTGCTACACATGCCATTACTCACATTTCTTATATCCATTTATCATTTCTCGAAGCATGAATTTTGGACATCAAGAAATCACCATTTGATGGAAGAGTAGTGATGCATGGATTAGTCTGATTATCACTTTCATATTTTGCTCTTTGGAAAAACTGTGTGATGCAACGTGTGAAAAAGAAATATCAGATGTTCCTTCCTACAGTAAGCATGACTCAAGACCTACACAAATCCATACCCTCTATTTCAACACACGTCCATTTGTATTGCCACTTATTATTGCCTTTGCCGTCCATGGCCTTCGAAACGTTCTGCACGGCTAAGCTTAGCCACTCGCTCGACCTTGTCGGAGCGTCCACGTCGTCCGTCGGTCGACCACGTCGGCGTATTAACCCCGCGAGCTCTTTCTCAAACCTCCTCTGCTAGTTTGGGCAGCTCCTAATGGTTATTCCAAACAATACATAATTATAATCTAAATTATGTTGCATTTATTTTTGATTTTGAGTGCCTTTTATCAATATGGATTTAAAATTAATGTTAAAGTTATTTAAAAATCCATAATGATTTATAATCAAATAATTTCTCCACCGTATAAAATCTAAAATAAATATTTTAAACTTCCACTTTGAAAGATTAAACTAAAGCATTAAGTATATGCTCATCACCTTAAATTCAACCAGAATATTGTTTTCAAAGTCAAGTAATTCTAATATTTTTAGAACAATAGTAGGATATTTTTTTCAGTATATATAAGCGAATTCGTGTACTGCTGGCTGCTGCTGATTTACACGGTGATCACTCATGGGATCGATGTACATATCTGTAGTTAATCTATATTAGCGCGCGCACACACATTTACCTTGGGTGTTTGCTCACGGCACCGTACCTGGTGGACGTAGACTTGGACTGCGTTGAGGTAGAGCATCGTCGCCATCAAAGATAGATGGCAATCAGAGCAGCGGAATTACATACTCCTGGGAGAAAGACATCCATTGTAGAGTGAAATCTCCTTTCGTTTTTCTCTGATTGTAAGAAACAGCGGGGAATGCTGACAATCACACAAAAAGAGCAAAACCATATTGCATACCTGAGTGTCTGGATGTGACTACGAATTACAAATCAGGGTGGATGATCATGTAGGTTCTCATTCACAAATCAGCATGGTGCGAAAAGTAGAATGAGATAAAGCCTGGAAATAGGAAATATCCGACCAGCAAGGAGCAGTCATTACCTTTCTACTGGCCTTTGCATACATAACTGAAAGTGGGATCGGTATTACTTAAATGCTGAAAAAAATCTTCTGACAATAGCAGTCATCAAGGAAACATGAACAATTTGTGCATAACTTGGCTATTAGCCTTGCACGAATTGATTAAATGTGTTATTAGTAAGACAATTACATTATCAAAAACTCAAAGCTTTTACAAAATAATGGCAAAACTGCGTACACAAAAGACAACTTTCATAACCAGATATACTATCTAATTGACTTGATTTCCTATGCTTCGACATCGTGGACGTAGGGACGGACTCGTACGCATCTAGCCTGCAGTCTGCACTTTGCGCAACGCCATTGGCAGCGACACCAGAGCGAACCGCTGTGCAACTTCTTGTCGGCTCTCTTCTTCTGTGTCCCAGCTCATCACAACTTGTAGAAGGAATGCTACATCCGTTTTTCCACAACCTAGAATGAAAAATCTTGGTAGCAAAGGAAAATGTCGAGGAATGAGAAAGACCACATGTCTCTGTCTAAATAGCATAGTTAGTATTACAACAAACAAACCAGCACCAGCTGCCCTAAGTGGACCTTCAAATCAAGACCTAGTTTAATCTGATCGGGCCAAACTAATCAGTCAATTCATGGAACATATAGTCAATTTTCTATAAGGAAACATATAGTTAGATTGTCCGCTCAAGATCGAATACTGCAGTTTGAAGGGACTGTCCAATCTACATAAATCATGAACACGTTTCTACATTTCCTAACTAAAACAACAATGTCTGACCATTGGCTTACGCATACTGTAATACAAATTGCAAACTGCTGACAAGTGTTGACCTGTCGTTGGTTTTTGATGACCATATAAATTTACTTTGGTGAAAAGAAAATTTCAGTCATAGTGATAGCTCCAGCCTCCAGCCAACAACCAAAAAAGTAGTCTAATTGGTTATAAACATCGAGCAGTCCAAAAAGTTGTTGGCTCCAGAGCAGTACGGAACATCATCATAATCAGATATATCCTGAGAATACTAAAGGTCCAGATGGGATCAAGAGGAAGGGTCGTGCTGGTGGTTGGGTTTGTTTTTCTTTTCTCTCGCATGTACCGCTTCTGGTTCACTTAATATGAGGACTGTGGGTCGACGCGTGCGTTGTGGCGGGAAAACACAACGCCCAAGGTGTGAGAACAAATATAATAAAGACAGAAGTACCCTCAGGAATTCTTGAGCCGAATCTTCGCAAGCCTATCTTTCAACATGGCATTGTCTAGAGATTTGGGTCTAGGGTTCGTCCGGAGTGAGGTTATATATGGGGATTTGGGTCTAGGGTTCGTCCGGAGTGAGGTTATATATGGGGATTTGGGCTGGGTTTCAGGGATGCCGACTCGGATATAATTTACCATTTTGTGGAGGAAATGTTCCTAAAAGAAGTCTGACATTTCTTGAGTCGAAACAGATAATTCTCAAATATTTCAGATATCATTAACATACATGTGATTGCAGGAACAGGGTGGGATTTTTTAACCAAAATCAAGCTTGCTCAAATCCCTGTTTGATTTGAAAATTTAACTCAAGCCTTGCATAATCACGAGTTTAACTCTCAGATATGCAAGTAGAAGAAAACTTAGACAAACCTTGCAGCGGGCATCCTATTTGAGAAAGTCCTGCCGTGGCGAACCTGAGACTCACACAGACTGATGAGCTCATTTAGTTCAAGAGGTAAATCACCATAAAGTCTGTTTCTTTTAATTCAAATAGTATGGTCAGTCAAGTTTTGAAGTTAAACAGAAATGAAAAAAAAACATATATCAAAGTTCGCACGCACATAAATTCCAGGGATAACATGTTTATTAGCTCTGATGGAATTGATCCATTGAAGTTATTGTACCCCAGATCCAACACCTTCAGCTCTCGTAAATCTCCCATCTCTCTAGGGATAATACCATAGAACAAGTTCCTGTGCAGTACACTGTATGGATGTAAGGAAAATAGTAGAAAAGTTTGAAGGGCGAACATCATTTCACAAGTACATAAGATACAAAAATTAATATTAAGATGCTTTCTTGGTGAGTGCCTGAATGGGCATACATAATTCAACAGATAGATTTACTATGGTACTAACAATAGGAAAACTACATAAAGCACTGGTTTGCCGTCAAATAATCATGTACTTGAATTTGATCCATGCAAAATTGTATTCTCAAAAGTCCCCTAGATCCAAGAAGAAACACCTGTCTTGTATCCAACTACACTCCAAGAAAGAACATACACCAAGTTAACTGATGTGCCTTAATTGACAGCTCAAAAGCTGAGGTCATAAGCCTCATCAGGAAAACATACACACTACGAAGTTTCAGCTTTACTACTGTGCTCAGCATGATAGCCTATATCAAAGTGCAAAATGACTCTTATTCAGTTGGTAGTTTCAGAAATACCAAATACTATCTTATGGTTGAAAGCGTGAAACATGTTATGTCAAAACCAAAGTGTTCAGAAAAAAACGTCACCAGAGGAACTATAGAATATGCTTACAGAAAACGCATATTAGTAAGCTGCCCAATGTCAGGAGATAACATTCCCTTCAGACCAAGATTTGACAAGTTCCTACAAAACAAAGGCACACACAAATTAGGCAAAAACATCAAAATACATATTATCAATCAGAGCATAGGGAAATGTTGCAAACATAACACATGATAGAAAACAATGTAAACAGAGCAAACATAGCTGCATAAGATGGGCATCCTATACTGAACAGTTCATGCATGTCAGGGGAACTGGATGTTTAACAAGATATCCCCAACACTGATGCTCCACATAAAACAAAATTAAGATTTGCATCAATCAAGGGTTCTTAACAACTCAGAATCAGCACCAAAGGAATTGGCAGTACCAAACGAGCCAAGTCTCTTTTTGAAATCCGAAGCCTCCCCTCTTCCTCCCTCCCTCTCTCCCTCCACCGTCTTCTCCTTCAATCACCGCATCCCCGGCGACCCCAAGAATCCGAGGCATGATCCCCCCGAATCGCACCCCCATCTTCCTCGGCCCAAATCCCAATGAATCTCGCACCGAGTCAAGGGACACAAGAATCACGAATCCCCAAGTATATTCATCAACAATACGGGAAGAAACCCCCAACCCCGGTAGTCCGGCCATGGACACGGACCAGCTGCTCCCCACCACCGCGCGGCTGCCCCTCCACCCGTTGCCGGAACACACGCCGGTCTCCAACTTCGACGCGCCACCCTGATCGCGTTGCCCGTCCCCGGCATCCTCCTACAAGGACAACCTCATCTTCAGGCCTCACCCCCATCGCCGCCACCCTCGCCTCCTCCCCCGCTGCCACCGCACCACTACCGCCGTGACTTCGATCCAAATCAGAGGCACATGAGCAGGAGGAATCCGGCCGGCGGCGGCAGATGGCCGGAGAAGTAGATCGGCCGCCGCGTAGATCGGCGGCGGTGGCGCCCTACCCATACGCATCGAACGAGCCCATGCTCGTGTGTGCTGCCTGCTAGTGTTTCCTTTTTTTCTCAGATTAGACATTTTAAAAAGGACTGCGGGTTGAGCCAGCGCCAGCATACAACCGCTCACCTGGATTTTCTCTCGACAATCAACAATCAACAATGAATTCAGCAACCAACATGAATCAAGTCCCTGATGGCGAGTTCAGCAGCACATATAACAACTAACAAGAATTACTCAACAATCAAGAACCATCAAACAAATTCAGCAGCACATACAGATGCCTGACCCACGTCCCTCCTGCTTGCAACTCCATTGCGAGTGGTGAATCATGAAAAAAAGAGAAAATTTTGCATCACGGAGCAGAGTGGAAGGGAAGGAAGGATGGGGGGTTTGAGGAGTTACCATCCCCTGTCGCGGGAGAGGAAGCTGCGTTCTTGTAGGTGCTGAATATGGCGCCGAGGAAGACGGGCACGAGCAGAGGTGTGGAGGAAGACGAGCAGGAGCGTCCGCTAGGGTTCGGAGCCGCCGTCGTCACTGACAACTGCGAGGAGCTCGTGGTGGAGGTGGAGCCAGTGACCCGGCTGCGGCGGGAACGCCATGGCCGCCCTGCCTCCTCCCTTCTCAAGGCTGCGTCTGCGCGCTCGCACCGCCGTGGCCATGGATCCGCGGATCCCGCCGCCGTGGTCGCTGCGAGGAGGTCGAGCTGGAACCCCACGGGCTTGGTCTGGATCCAACCGTGTCGGGAGCACCATGGCCTCCCTTCTCGATATGGGGGAAGGGAAGGGAAGGGAAGGGAGAGGAGGGGAGGTCGCCGGTGCGAAGAGGGCGGAGGCCGGCGGTGGGGTCGCGGAGTCGCCGATGCAGCCGGGGTCGAGGGGGATTTTGAGCACGCTCACCTAAAGACAGAGGAGACCGGAAGTTGCGTCCATCCGGATCCGGTGAACGAGCGATTCGTTTTTTTTACCGTACAATAATAAGAACCACGTCGGACGGACGGACAAACATGCTTTTTTTTGGCGGGGTAAAGGGAGATTTCATTACTCAAGGAAGCATATCCGCCTTTCAAAGGTTTACAACAAAGTCCAGCCCCGAGCACAGCCAAACTGCAGTGCGGGGTGTAGCACGTCCATACGCGGCAAGCGCATGACTAACCTTATTCTGCGAGCGACTAATAAAAGTAAAAGAAATCTCCCTACGAGCATCTTGTGCTAGTCTTCGAATCTCCTCAATGAGCACACGGTATTGCGATCTATCTCCAGTACGTGCTAGCAGCATAGACACCGCTTCTGCACAGTCGAGCTCAACCATAATGGGCAGGTTTGTACGGTAAAGCGCAAGCTCCAGGCCCTCTCTGCACGCAGCCAGCTCTGCCTCAAGGCCATTATCGCATGTAAGGAGCTGTCTACAAGCAGTATAGATGATGTTGCCTCTATCATCACGAAGAATCATACCACCCCCTGCCTCTCCGGTTGGAGGAACATGGCTGCCATCTGTATTGAGCTTAGCCCACCCCGGTGGAGGAGGGGTCCAGTGCAACTCCGGCTTGGGCATTTCCTTTGTGTGTATAACCGGGAGGCTATCATGCACCACCATTTTCCCTTTCTCCAAGTCGCCATGAGGGTGTTGATGGATACAAAGCAGAGAGGTGATGTACCCATGGAGGAAACGGCGAGATGCTTCTGTCGGGGGCGGCGCCTTATCATGTGTGATCTCATTCCGCACATACCAAGTTCTCCACATGGTCATAGGACAACCATACGTGCTGTTTCTGTCAGCGGCTCAAGGAGGGAGAGTAGCCACTCCGGACCATTGTTGCATATAGTATCCACCTCCGGGATTGGCCAATCCAAGGCCATGGCATATGCCACAGTTCGCGAGCCAATGGGCACCTGCAGTACGCATGGAGCCCGTCCTCACGTTCCATACCACATAGGGGGCATATGTCAGTAAGCTCGAGATGGCGAGAAAATTTGTTGGCCCAAGTAGCAAGCGAGTTGGACACAACTCTCCAAGCAAACACGCGTACCTTAGGGGGAGCAGGGCACCCCCATATGATCTTACAGATGGCGCGATGACCATCCGGTGCCCTGCTCGTGGCCGTCGCCGATGAACGTTCGCGCTCGTCCATGGCAAGGCGGTAGGCGGAGCGAACGGTAAAGATACCATTCTTCTCTGGGCTCCAGGCGATCATGTCGTCGGTGATGCGGGTCGACGTGCGGATGTTGGTGATGGTATGCACATCCGCCGGTAGGAAGTGGCGTTGTAGGAGGTCTAGCCGCCAAGCACCAGACGCATCCAGGAGCTCTGCCACTCGTCGAAGCCTGCATGTTCCTTGCTGCGTGATCGGGCGCCCAGTCGGCTGCGTGGGCAGCCAACGGTCCCGCCAGATCCTGATGCTTTGTCCGTCCCCCACGCGCCAGACTAGGCCCTTTTTCAAGAGCTCAAGCCCATACTGGATGGCCTGCCAAGTGGGGGATGCATTCCCGGGAAGACCGTGTCCTCAAGACGCCCCTCTGGGTAGTATTTGGCTTTCAGTACCTGCGCACATAGACTGTTAGGATTGATTAAGAGCCTCCAGGCCTGTCTGGCAAGGAGGGCCTGGTTAAAGAGACGGAAGTCTCTAAACCCCAGCCCGCCCTTCATTTTTTGTTGTTGAATCTTTGGCCACGCAGTCCAGTGTGTTTTCCGTTTGCCCTCTACAGAACCCCACCAAAAATTACGGACCATCCTATTCAGATCATCGCAGACTGACATCGATAGCTTGAAAACACCCATAATATATGTAGGGATCGCCTGTGCAACTGCTTTAATCATGGTTTCTCTGCCGGCAAGGGAGAGTGTGTCACCCCAAGCAATAATCCTTTTCAGAAGGCGAGACTGCAAATTCTGAAATTTACCTTTGTTCATACGATCATCTGGGGTAGGGAGGCCTAGATATTTCTCCTCAAACGTGTCCAAGTTCACATGCAAAATAGACCGGATCCTCTCCTGTTTGGTGGCGGGGCATGAATTACCAAACAAGAGGCTGCACTTGGCCGGGTTTATATACTGCCCTGTAGCACGCTCAAATGAGTGTAGCACTTCGCACACTTTAGTTGCTTGTTCCTCGACTGCTTTAAAAAATAGCAATGTATCATCTGCAAACAACAAATGAGAGATGCCCGGCGCTCTACGACAAACTTTCAATGGAGTTAAGTCTCCTTTCATCTCGCCCTCCTTTAACAATGCAGAGAGACCGTCAGCCACAAAGAGGAACAAAAATGGGGAGAGAGGATCACCTTGCCGAAGTCCACACGACGGTGCAAACGAGTCCAAGAGGGTTCCATTAAATTTAACTGTGTATCTCACCGAGGTGACGCATGTCATGATCCAGTCCACCCAACGGCAAGCAAAACCCAACTTTATCATCATTCGCTCGAAGAAGATCTAATCCACCCTATCATATGCTTTGGAGAGGTCAAGTTTATAGGCACAAAAACTGTTTTCCGGCTTCTTCTCCTGCTGAATAGAATAAATGCACTCAAAGGCCACCAATGCATTATCAGTAATCATCCTCCCAGGGACGAAGGCACTTTGCTCTGGCGAAATAATTTCATCCAAAATGGGGCGGAGCCGGTTAACCAAACATTCAGCCACAACCTTGTAAATGATATTGCACAAGCTTATTGGTCTGTATTCTGTCAGCCGCTCTGGTTTGTCTACCTTTGGGATAAGAACAATGGAAGTGTCGTTGACCCCCTCAGGCATTCTTCCAGAACTGAAAAGCTCCTTCACCCCTGCAGTAACCTGCTCTCGCATGACATCCCAGTTCCTCTGGAAAAACCGCGCGGGAAATCCATCCGGCCCCGGCGCTTTGAGAGGTCCAATCTAAAAAAGAGTGTCTGATATCTCCTTATCCGTGAAGTCTGCACACAGACCATCATTCATGTTGGCAGTCACACGAGTATTAATCAAATCAATTACCGGGTCCGCACGGAGTGTATTGTCGGCTGTAAAAAGCTTAGTGAAGTACGATGTTGCCATGGACGCCATAATATTGTGGTCCGTCTGGACCACCCCTGCCTCGTCCACAAGCGACTTAATGCGGTTTTTTCGAACCCGCCACACCACTTTCCGATGGAAGAACCATGTGTTTCTGTCGCCCTCCTTGAGCCAGGCAACCCGGGATCTCTGCATCCAAAGCATCTCTTCCCTATACAGAAGCTCGTTCATCCTGTCAGTGGCCTCCCGAATCTCCTTCATGTCTGCATTCATAGACATAAGCTCTTCCAGGCGGGTACAAGATTTGTTAATTTCTTTAATAACATTACCAAACTTTTTACGGCTCCAGTCCTGCAATTTTTTCATCATAGTACCCAAGCCGACCGCAATATCACCCAGGTTAAGCAATGAACCCAAATCTGTCCAAGTATTCATAATTACCTCAGGGAGGGACGGATCCCTCTCCCACATCACCTCATATTGCCGGCAGCGCCTGCCAGACTGCTGCACGGGCTCCTCCAGAACGCATCGTAGCAGGATGGCAAAGTGGTCTGAACTCGGCGCCGCAAGGTGCCGCACCTTGGCCTCAGAGAACATGTCACGCCAAGTGTTGTTAGCCACGGCACGATCAAGTCGAACTTTAACATTTGCCCGACCCGCACGACGGTTATCATAAGTGTAAGGCAGGCCTGCAAAACCGAGATCACCCAAACCACAAACCTCAAGAACATCACGAAAATAAATCATCTGACCTGCCGAGCGTGGCGTTTCGGAGAAATGCTCGAAGCTCCACATGGCCTCGTTAAAGTCACCAGCCACGACCCAAGGCATGTCAGCTTGCTGGTGAAGATCACGGAGGAGGGACCACATGTGTTGACGGTCCTCCGTCCGTGGCTCGTCGTAGACGCAGGTCAGCCTCCAGGGTGGCTCACCCGCCGACGCAGTCACATATGCATCAATATATCTTTCATTAATATCTTTTACATCAACGATCAACGACTCATGCCAGTACAAAGCAAGACCACCACTACGACCAACGCTATCACAAGCATCAAAACCACTTAAGCCTAACCTAGCACGGTACCTCTTCATTTTATTTTTTGGCTGCCTAGTTTCACAAAGAAAAACGATACTAAGGGAATGAGCCTGAACTAGACTCACGAGATCACGAACTGTCTGGGGGTTCCCCGCCCCCCGGCAGTTCCAACTTAAAATATTCATTGCTCCTGACGGGGCTCTGTTGGCCCCGTCAGTTCACCGACAGCCCCTGGGTCGGTTGCCTCCATAGTGCCCGCCTCCATCTGCGTCTCCTGGCTCATGGACGCCCCTCCATCCACATCATGTATGTCTTGTCCGCCCTCCGTTCTTCTTTTTTTGGGTGTACGTGCATATATGTTGGCTGCTGTAGCTGCATGTTGTTCCTCAACCATACCCTTGTTGCAACCTGACTTGGACTTCCTTAGTTCAGCCAACAACTTATCAACAGCTGGGTTGCCCGTTGCATGATCAGCAACATACTCCTCCGCCGCACCCGCCGTCTTTATCTGGTTCCCAAACGCCAGTGTTTGCAGCCACGGATTGAGGTGCCCAGCAGCCGTGGATCGACCGTCGGAAGGCTTCGGGCGAGCAGCATCCACGGAGGGAGCCCTATGTGCGCCCCCACCGACCTCCGGGTTCACCTCGGCCACCAGCGACTCCTTGCCGGCCTCGTGTGCAGACGACGACGACGACATCCCAGCAGACTGCGGCGGCGTAGACGCGTGGGGTTTGCGATCAGGCGGCTTGCGTGGTTCCTTGTGTAGTCGCTCCGTAGCCCTAGATGAGTTTTTGTAGGAAGAAGAAGAATTCCTTTCCTTGCGGCTGGGGTTAGGGCGTCCATGATCCTCCTCGTGCCGTGATTCAGCAGGACTCCACCCCTCGTACTCCAAGACATATGCGGGATCGTAGCACCTTGGGGAGCCGTGCGATCAATCTACGGACTCAGCCGCGGCTGTTTCGACGCCCAGCCTAGACTGAGACGCGGAGGAAAGGCCACACACAGCCGGCGGGATGGCCGGCGGTGGTGGCTGCGGGGCGGTCACCTCCAGATCGCCAAGGGCGAGAAACCCTAGCGAAGAGGTGGCTGGAACGCTAGGCACCGAGGGGCCAAGCGATCGGTCTGCGGACATCGCCGCTGCTGTTCCGACGGCCAGCCTGGGCTTCGACGTGGAAGGGAGGCCGCACACAGCGGGCGCGGCGGCCGGCGGTGGCGACGGCGAGGCTATCGCCTCCAGATCGCCTAACATCTATTTGTGCCAATAGTTCCAAGTTTTTTAGACCATATATTTCTCTATATTTGATGTTGTAGATGTGGAAGCAAACATGAAAACGACCAATTGTTCATCAGGACAAACATGCTATTAGTACCACCTCGTTTATATTACGATTACGATTTTGTCTATACAAATTGTAAAAGCGTATTATGGCATGAGAAGAAAGCGTATTGTGACGGTGAACCCGACAAAGTCAATCCGTGCTTTATTATTAGGGAGAGATAATAGACTTGCAGTCACGGGCTAATCTATTAGAATGATTATACTCCTGTTGCAAGGCACAGGCAATTATCTAGTAGATGAAAAAACAATCTCTACTACTTAAAAAGAACACAATGTTCCCATTTCACCTCTCTTTCGTACAACCATCTTTATATACGTCCCCCTCTTTCCTTCTTTTCTTTCATTTTTCCCATCTGTAGTATTTCTTTTATCAATTTTCACTAAAATGGAATCAATTGTCTCATGTTTTATTAACTTACCAAAGTAAAAACATATTTTATTTGGTAAGTCATTAAATTCTTATCAAATAAGTGCTTAACATAAGATGGTATGTAAATCGTGGTGATTTTGCATACAAATACTTGCTAAGATTTTAGTGCATTAATATAATAATAGACATGCAGTCACGGGCTAATCTATTAGAATGTTTATACTCCCGTTGCAACGCACGGTCAATTATCTAGTAGATGAAAAAACAACTAGAATTTAAAATAGTTAATAAGTACATGCAACGGTACGTGCGATTTGACTTTTGTTTGGGATTTTTTCCATTAGACTTTTTGGAAAGAAATAACTTTCCGAATTTGAAAAGTTTATGAAGTTAAATAAGGTGAACTATATATCTATTTCTGAACTTTTTTTGCGAATAATATCTATTTGTGAACTAAATTTGAAAAAAAAGGGTAAACAAATTTGCATTGGTTGAACTAATTTTGATTATTAAAGTGTCTCAATGACTAATTTTTAAAAGGGTGAATTTTTCTTTA
Organism: Triticum aestivum; assembly: GCF_018294505.1. Lineage (NCBI taxonomy): Eukaryota > Viridiplantae > Streptophyta > Magnoliopsida > Poales > Poaceae > Triticum > Triticum aestivum. The sequence goes on from NC_057814.1 coordinate 637,796,325, forward strand.
AATTTCATGACTAATTTAAAAAATAGTGAAGTAATTTTGTGTTTGGTGAACTAAATTTGAAAGCGGGCGAACTGAATTTCAAATGAGAGACCTAATTTTCAAAATGTGTGAACTATATTTGAATCGTGTGAACTATATTTGTATTTAATGAAATAATACTAAAACCGTGTGAACAAATTTCTTGAAAAAACGGTGAATTGAATTTGCATTTCGCGAACTATATTTGAAAATGGATGAACAAAATTTGTATTGGGTGAACTAAATTTGAAACAAGTGAACTGAGTTTACAATGACTAATTTTGAAATCTGTGAAATAAATATGAATTTTTTGTGAACTAAATTTGTAAAATGAGTGAACTAAACTTGTATTTATCAACTAATTTTGCGAAAAAGGCGAATAAAAGTAGTATTACAAAACTTATTTTGAAAATGGGTGAATAAAGGTTGTACTGGGTTGAACTATATTTGTATTTGTGAACTAATTTTGAAAATCTGAACAAAAATAGTATTAGGCGAACTAATTTTTAAATGGGTGAAAAAACTTGTATTCGGTGAACCAAATTTCAAAATTTGGGAAGTAAATTGAAAATTGGTGAACTAACTTTGAAACGAGTGGCCTAATTTGCAAAATGGGTAGAGTATATTTGAACTGGGTGAACTATATTTGTATTGACTGAACTAATTTTGAAATTGGTGAACATTTTATTTTGAAAAAAGTTTCACAAATTGAATTGGTGAACTAATTTTGAAAATGCGTGAACAAAATTAGTATTGGATGAACTAAATTTGTAAATTAGTGAACTAATTTTAAATTTCATGAACAAAATTTAAAAATCAGTGAACTAAATTTTAAATGAAATACATAATTTAAAAAATGGGTGAGCTAAATTTGAATTTGCTGAACTATATGTGTATTTGTGACATATTTTTAGATATGCTGAACCAGATTAGTATTAGGTGAACTAATTGTGGAAAATGGGTGGTATTGTGTAGACTATATTTGAAAATAGGTGAATTAATTTTGAATTGGGTTAACTAATTAGAAAATGGGTGAATTCGATTTGAGTGAGTGACCTAATTTTTAAAATGGGTGAACTATATTTGTATTTAGTGAAGTAATTTTTAAATGGGTGCAAAATATTTTTGAAGAAAGGGTGATTAAATTTTGTATTTGCTAAACTAATTTTGAAAATAGGTGAACAAAACTTCTATTGGGTGAACTAAATTTCAAAATGTGTGAACTAATTTTGAATTGGGTGAACTAAATTTTAAAATGGATTAACTAAATTTGAAAATTGGTGACATAAATTTGAAATAAAGTAAAAAAAACTATATTTGAAATGAACGACTTAAGTTTAAAAATGGGTGAACTAAATTTAAATTTGTTGAACTATATATGTATTTGTGAACTAATTTTTAAAAAAATGGGTAAACAAAAGTTGTATTGGGTGAACTAATTATTAAAATAGGTGAACTAAAATTGAAATCAGTGACCTAACTTTTCTAATGGGTGAACTATATTTGTATTTAGCGAACTAATTTTGAAAATGGGTGAGCAAATTTTTAAAGGGTGAACAAAATTTGTCTTCGGTGAACTAATACTAAAAATGGGTAAAAAAAAATATTTGGTGAACTAAGTTTGAAATGAGGAAACTAAATTTAAAATGACTAGATTTGAAGCATGTGAACTAAATTTGAATTTGTTGTGTACTAACTGTGAAAAAATTGGTGATATAAATTTGAATTTCGTGAACTAGATTTGTATTTGTAAACTGATTGTGAAAAGGGGTGAACAAAATATGTATATGGTGAACTAATTTTGAAAAATAGGTGAACAAAATTTGTATTGAGTAAACTAATTATGAAAAGAAGGCTATGGTGAAGTTCTACCCGACCTGGGCTTCGTGCCCCTCCACCCCTAGATAGATACGGGTAGCCAAGGCTTGCAGCGAGCAGCAGCAGGAATCAGGCGGAACTGAGCTGGGTGAGGGAGACAGAGGAGAGAGATTGTTCTCGACATAGATCTCGGCGGCGGCGACTCCTTCCCCCGGTTCCTCCACTCTCCTGCCACCGTGCTCGGCTGCTCCCGTTGGCTGCCTGACCTGGTTCCCGGCCGTCGCTGCTGGCCTGACCAGCCAAATAGGAAGAAGTGCCCATGGTGCTGGCCATCCTTCCCTGATCTCCTCGACCTCGAGTCCCCTCTCTCCTGACAGCGCCGCGACCCCGCCCTCATCTCCTCAAATCAAGTCTCCATCCAGCCGAAGAAATCATCCTCCACGCTCATGGATGGATTGCTGTAGTACTACTGCAAGCACATGCAACACACGACTCCTGTTAGAGGCTCAGACGCCATGGCCTCCCTCTCTTGCTCCAGTCAGCAGCCTCCTTCGCTTTTTCTGCTTTTGGTGGATTCAACACACCGGCAAGAACTCAGAAAAACAGGGCAACAAGACTAATGTGTTTTCCACTTTTCATGCATCAATGCCCTTCTTTTTTCCCACTAACCCAGAGCCACACACGTCGGCTCTTCTCTTTAGATGTTCAGTTACATGAACCAACGCCACACTTCAGACATACCGGTGCGTACACAGCCACGCTTTGAACAGAACTTAGGTACACACTCAGTACATCGACGTTTGCATGGTCAATTGTTTATTAGTATATTACAATATGGTTTTGTGACACAACACGTACACCTAATTTGTGTTGGACTGAATGAATGAAAAATATCCTACTTCGGCACATTGATTGGTTGGTCAGAATGATCAGTTGGGCGTTCTTGTTGGCGGTGTTTTTTTAGTGTTGATGTTACACAAGAATCCATGGAAAAGTACTAATTTCTCAGGAATTTCCTTTTTAGCATTTTGAATGGAAATATATAGTCAGAGCGGCAACGATTACAAGAGTATGACGGTGTGCCCAATTCCCATATTAATGTATTTTTTATCTTTCAGAACAGCAACAAATCCCTATGCCTGTAAAAAGACATAGATGATATAAGCATCACCCGAGGCTGAGAAAAAGAAGAGTACTTAATATGTATCTTTTGTATAGGTTAAGTATATATGCTTATGTGTATCGTTGCATCCTTGTCCTATAGTATGTTTTGGTCCTGTGTTACCACAACGGTTCATGATTCTTATATATTGAAATAAAATAAGAACGTATAACTTTGAACCATGGTTGCTTTGGTAACACTTTTCATTTGCTTGTGCTTCTAGAGTGTCGTCGGCATGGAAGAAGGAGAAATACATCAGTAGAATCCTCTGAAACTTCCAAATCGTCAGAGGAAGATAAAAGGCCTTTGTGGTTATCTTTCTTTTGGTTGGCTGTCACCAAATGAAATCAGTTTTTTTTCCAGAGAGACCCTTCGGGATGATAGTAAACTTTGGTCAGTTACATGTAAATGTGTGTTATACATTCTGGTTTTTTCTGTTAAGCTGAAACTAAACCAAATTAAAGCATTTTTCCCAAACTCTGTTAAGGACAAATTTAATGTACTTATATCTTACGGTGGAAGTTAGATGAGGCGTTCGCGTGTGCCGACAGAGGTGGGAGTGGATTCATGACTTAGTAATGACCAAAAAAAGACAACCTCCACCTTAGGGCATGGCCAATGCATAGCCCCAGGGTGATACCCTATAGGCTACATAGCATCGGATGTCAGAAAAAGTAGGTTCGGATGGAGCAGTGGGATCCTCTGTAGGAGGCGGGTGCTTGGGGAGAAAAAGTGTGGTCCGGTGTATAAAGTTGAATAAAGGTTGAAGTGGAGAGTAGACATGCATGTGTAGTGGGAGACTTTATTTTCTATTCTTTGATGAGGCCAACTAATGCTAACTTGCATTGGAAAGAAAAATCAATATAGATGCCTTAAACTACTTTTTGATATGAGGCATATGTATTCATATGCCACCATTGTACATGCACTTATATCTTCTTGTGGGCTGAGGGTGCAAAGGGGCACTTTGCTAATGGAAGAGGACGAAGTGCAAGGCGATACTATAAAAGAAAGAACAAATGGCAGAAAAACGTTGGTGTTTTTCGTGGCATGGTCAAAGACTGCATCTTGGTGTTCACTGTGCTGAACATGCATGTAACCATTTTCTACCGTCTTCTTATAACAATGCAATCACAAGATATGTGTGACATGTTGAATTAAAGTAATGTTTTGATCAATGTCGAGAGAGAGAGAGAGAGAGAGAGAGAGATGAGTACTAATTTAGAAATCAGCGTTTTGGCTCTCGGGTGCATCTGCCCTGAGGTGGACAATACATTCATTTAAAATAGTAAATAAAATTCAAAAAAAGTCGTTTTTATGTGATGCTAGATGCTTATATGCGTGAAGTCTGTGCCAAATTTCGTGGAGTTTGGACATTTCAGTAGCTCTCAGCAAAAAAGATAATTTTTGGGTTGTAAGAAAGTTTACTGTTTACGTACTGTTTTGACCGATTTTGACTTTTTTCCATCAGCTCCTTAAGTATCAGAACAAGCTGAAATTGGGCACTAATAGTACGCAAAAGCTTTTAACTTTTTGGTAGTTCAGTTGAATTTACTATTCACCACGTGCATATGAGCCTTGGCACCGAATTGAATATCCGACTAATTTATCTCTATATACTACCTTAATTTACGTACCTTAATTAACACACAAATTTCTCATCAAATTATAAGGTAAATCACTCACAAGATTTGATAAGAATTTTTTTACACAATCTCATTAATACGGACACATAAATAACGGGCATTTATTTACAGCATGTCAATATTTCGTGGCAACACACGGGCATTGTCCTAGTATATTATTAAATATATTGTCAAATTTGTACATTGGTGCTCCAAAAACAAGTATATTGTACTCTAGAAGTTTGTAGAGATGTATTTTCCTAATCATATAATACAACCACTATTACAATATTTGTGAAACTATATGTTTTAGAAATATCTAACATACATATGTATAAACTACATAACTTACACAAGTATCAAAAAATTAAAAAATATCATTTCAAAGTAGAATTAAATTCTGCATAACACTTAAGTATTTTTCAATGATATACAATACAAATGTATAATAAATAATTAAATAATATTGTTAAGTATGACCAATAAGAAATGGAAAAATATACTCCTTCCCATCAAAAAATTATATATACTCCTTAACACAGTAGTATCGTTAGTATAAAATTTTAGTATAAAATATGTATATATATCAAGAGGAGTGGGGGAATAGGGGCAACTGGAATTGGTGACTCCAGTTTCCCCCGTCGGGTCTCCTTCTCCCCACCTCGGCACCATACCCGAGCGCGAGTCGCCAGGCCCCTTCTCTACACCCGGCAGGAGGTGAGTTCTGGTGGAGACCGAGGCAACCAGCCCCCTCCCCAGCCACACCACGACAGAGTCCTCAAACGTATCTATCAGCTCCTCGAGGTGGAAGAAGTCGACGTTGAAGAAGGCGAGGTCGTGGAGCGGGGGGTATCTCAAAAAAAGGGCAAAATTCTGCCGCGACGAATCGCCCTACATGATGCTTAAGGACGACTTCCGGAAGTTGTCTGAACATGTTCTTGATTCTTCATAGATCATTTTTTTCCTTTTTGGACATGTATCGGAATTCTGTAGTTATTGTCCTTAAACTTCCAAGAAGTTTACCTTACCTCCTGGTTTATGTTTTGTTGTTCTTTTACACCATTTTTTGAGACAACCTGCAAGGTGGTGACTGTGAGTGCTAAAGGCTGGCTTGCTTGCTTCTTTCCGTCTTTTGATGTTAATGTTGTGCATTTATTCTTTGATGTTACAGGAAATTGTAGCTTCAGGAGGAGGGAGCTAGCTACTTCTAATGCAACAAGGACAAAGTTTCCTGAACTTGGTAGTACAGGAATGAAAACGGGTCCGTTTTGTAGTAGTCAATGGTTTGGTGATCATAGAGTGGCCAAATAATATGAGAATGAAGGATGCAGAATGGTATTTGTCTTGGTTTTTTCTGAATGTGAAGGTTCAAAATATTATCTGCTTGAATTGAGGTGGCCATTTCATCAAGAGATTAGAAATTTTATTCACCCTGGCAAAAGTATGCTTCCTGGACAACTATTCTATAGTTCTGTATCAGATGGGCAAGTGGTGCTCTTAATCGAGAAGGAAGCTTCTGTTAGATATACCCTTATTTGTTTATTAGTTGACCTGATTAGTTCTTGCAGGGCTATGACATTGGCACTCGTCTACATCTAGCAGTAAGAGAAATGTGTCCCCTGGATAAGCTATTGGTCACGGTACCAGGCCACTCTTTCTTCTTAGAAGTTGAAGATAGTTCTAGCTTACAAGAACTTGTCTCTTTTTGCAGGTTGGGTGCAGATGTAATGTGTATTGTGGTTGTTTGGAAAATCCACACATTATTGAATATTGATGGCGAGACTCCATTTTTTAATGCTAATTTCAAATGTGAGTTCATTTTCTTCTATTTATCTATTTTGGATGGTAATATGTTCTGCACTCAATTAGATAATAACAGGATATGGCAAACAAAAAACTAAGATAAATGGACGTTGGTTAGTGTAATTGGAAGGACTTTGTCTTCAACGATGGTAACTGGAGGAACTAATTCCACTGAGCTTACTTTGGCAATCATCTACTGAATTGTGAATGCACTTCATCTGTGTAGGTATCAGGGTTTAGCACAACTTAAAAGGTGGAATAATAATTATAGAAGAAATTCATGTCATGCCAATCCTGTGTCATTACTTCTGTATTGTTACTATCATAATCTTAGTTTTTCAGAGAATCATGCTGTATTTAAAAAAAACTACTTAGGTAGTAAACAGGACCCTGCTGATTACTTAATTATCTTCTCTAACTAGAGCGTTTGTTGATTTCTATTATCCATTATTTTCCATCGGCTTCATGGTGAAGACAAGAATGTTTATATGGGAAAGAGAAAAAGGGTGCAACATAGTTAGTGTTTTTTCACATATATAGTGATAAACGTCAGTATAAATAACATGCTGCATAAATAAGATAGCGATATCAAGGTGGACCTCCTATGATCTGGAAGTATGCTTACCTTTGAACTGGCTGTCGAAATTCTACCACATTACAATTTCTTCTGAAAATTTTCTATTTTGAGCTTTGCGTCATCACTTTGTTCTGCATTTTCTGCCAATTAATGAGATCTTAATGTTCCAGGAAAGAGCACAAGTTTTGAATAGTATTCAGTGTTGTCATGCTCACTGGAAGTATTCAAGATTACAAATGTGGCAGGTAACATTTCAACTCTATCTCATTGCTATATGAAAACACTTAATGTTCCTTTGATGGTGACTTGTACACTTGAACTTATGTGAGGACAACTTTTTAAAAATGGACGTTTCAGTTTTTCTTATTGTTATAGTTACATCACCAAACATGTTTTTTTATGTACTCAACAGTTTTAGTGATTTAGTGATGTAAAGTCTTCAACGGTTTCTTCCTGTTTGTTGCTTCGATGTGATTTTTTAAGTGTTTCTAATGGTGTTCAAATTGCAGGCCATGCTCAACTTTCTCACCCTCTTTTTTGGTGTATGCACAGTGATGATCTTTGATGAGAATGATGCCCTTGAGAGTTTGAGACTGCAGGTATGCATTACATGAGCCTAATGAAGAACAGATGGATACAGAAGCATGCCACACATGCACACACGGGTCCTTAGCGTCACACTGAGATGCGAGAATCCTAAGAACACGAGATTTCGGAGGACGAGGAAGAGAAGCCCCACCAGGGCAATTGGTTAGTGCATGGAATTGACATATGTAGCCTCTTGATTCACTGGTAACCCGGTATTAGGGAACCTTCTAAACCTGGTAACATTACCCTACCCTGAGATCCTTGCCCTCAAGATTCATGAATAGCTTCTATAATAATCTTGTAGCAGTGTCCAGCTCAATGCCAAGGCGAAGGGAAGCCCCAATCACCCACCAAGATGGTGGGGAAGTTTCTGTATTATCGTCATGGCATCATAGAAGAGGGTGTTCCAAGGCCGTCTACCATCCATTGCCATCGATGCATTGCGCTCCCTCTTCCAACTTGACTGTGACCTCTCCACGACCATCGAAGATGCTCCTGTTGCCCATGGAGTGATCTAGACCACCAAAGACACACAGATGGCTGTGGTTTCCGATGTGGTCAAGTTCCCCGATCGTAGCTTGGTCTTCTGTGAGATGTGTGTTGAGATGTTGCTTGTTGTACCAACCAGCAGTCCGCTTCTCGTGATGTTCCCCTTGTGAGTGTTAATCGGTTCAACTACCATTCTATCAAGGGTTGCCTCCTGGAATGAGCAACTGGTATGTTCTAAATTCATTGTGGCTGGATACACAAGGCATGTGCACAATACCTGGTTGATTTTGATGGTTGAGTTGAGTAATTTTTCGATGGCTTAAGTGAGTATGCTGTAAGACCACGATGATTTTCACATCTATTAGGCGCCCTTTGTTTGGGCCGCAGATTCCTGAGAATCAAAGTGGTTGTACATTCCTGAGATTCTAAAACAGTTTGTTTGTTTACCCAGCTATTGGGCAGCTGTAGGGGTTGTGAAATGTAGGTAACGTCCCTGAATGCTGAGTATGATGTTTATATGCTGATGTGATGCAAACTAGCTATGTTTTTTAGTTTAGACTGAAATGACATGTATCTATATTGGTTAAGTGCATAGGTTAGCAGATCATATATGACGCCCGTGTGCGTCCGGTCGTCGCCACTTTGCTAAAGCGAAGTGAACGAACCAGGAGACACGAGCCGACCAACTTCGGGAAAGCACCCGCTTTCGGGAACCTTCTAGTAGGTTCCCTGAACCAGATTTTTTTTCCTTTGGCTGTTTTTTCCTGTTTTCTTTTCTTTATTTTTTGTTTTTGTTTCTTTTCTTTTTCCTTTTCTTTCATTTGATAAATTTCTGTTTTATTTTTATACTTTATTTTCAAGGAAATGTTTTGAGATCCGAAATTTTGGTTGTGATTTCAATTTTTTTTCAAGGATTTAAAAAAAATCACTTTTTAAAATTTTGTTCTCGATTTAAATTTGTTCAGCGTATATCACAAAATGTTCAATGTGTGTTTAAATGTTTGTTCAGCGTATATCACAAAACTGTCTATGTGTAGCTAAAAATTGTTCAGTGTATATTGCAAAAATGTTCAATGTATATTTAAAATTTGTTCATCATATATAAAAAAATTAATGTGTTTTGAATTTTGTTCAGCATATATCACAAAATTGTTCACTGTGTAGTTAAAAATTGTTCAGCGTACATATATTACAAAATGTTCGATGTAAATTTGAACATTGTTCATCGTATATATAAAAATTTAATAAATGTTTTTTTTAAATCATGTTTTCAATAATTGATAAGGTTTTCCAAAAATATCACCTTTCAAAAGTTTGTTCAAGAAAACATTATTCATTTTTTTAAGGAAGATTACAAAATGGATCTGCCGTTTTACATAGTTCTTTTAGTTTACTGTGGTAATTTAAGACAAACTCAGTCGCTAGGTGCACTGATTGGCGATGTGTCTACCCGGCACTAGGTCGCGGGTTCGAATCCAGCCATCGCTCCATTTTTTCTGACATTTTTTTAACGTTCGCCTATTAGGGTGTATATCAATGAGTCATTTCTGAAATAAAGTGAAAAGGAATAGTTGCTTCTCACTATGCGGAACTCCACCTTTACTGGAAGTCTTTGGTATGTCATTTTTGGTCGTTCAGCGTGCTAGTGTAAAAGCACTATAACTTCAATGTACATTTGATGACCACCCGGTAAATGGGGTAGATCATGATACATATAATAGTAATATGTTGTAGACATCACATCACTTAGTAAATGCAGATTCTTCAACTACTACAATGCCATCCAAGGAAGTAAATTACTCCGCGGTTAACATGGCAGGAATTTGAGAAAGGAATAGCCCAGCCACCAATATAAGATGCTTCTTTCTTCTTTCCGAGAAGAATATTGGAGACTTTTGAATTTTTACTCATTGATAGACAGCATTTTAATCTTCGTTTCTAAATAGCTAAGCTTAGAGCAAGTTGTGGAAAAGTGGCACAATTTGTCAGCAGAAACATAAAAACAGAATAGGCGTTGAAATTTTGTAAATCAATCGAAACTAGGAACGACACAGAAGCACACTATCACTTATCTGGGTATATGATTTCTTAAATAAAGCGAAGTTTCTCCCTATGCCAGACTAGACCTTACTCAATACCTTTGGCAAGTTATTTTGATCACTCAACATGTTGGTGTAAAATCCCTAAAACTGCAATGTATAGCATTTGATGATGGGATCATGGGATAGGTCATGATATCTAATAATATGTTTCTTATTTGCCTCCTATACACACTGCATCACCCAGCAAATATACAACTTCTTCAACAATTATAACGCCATGACAGTTACTACAGGAAGGAAGGCCCAACCATCATTATAGGACCCTTCTTTCTTCTTTCTGAGAACAACACTCGAGTTTTCTGAGCTTTCTCCCATAACAGATAGATGACATTTTAATCTTTGTTTCTAAATAGAAAACCTTAGACCTAGTTGCACCGCAAACACAAAAATACGGTAGGCATTTTCAAAAACTCTTAAGCAGACAAAACTATGAGTATGAAACTACGTAGAAGCATGTTATCCTTTATTTGTGTACACTAGTAAAAGCGCACGTGCAACACACGTTAATATTTAGGCAATATATTAATTGCACGTGGATATTAGGTATGTTATTATTTGTGTGTTAATCCTATGATTAGTGCAATAGTTGGTATGATATATTTTTTTGAACACATATTTGGTATGATATTAATTGCATGTTAAACACGTTTAACGCTCGCCATTGGAGCAGTCTAGGTCGTTGGATTGACTTAGTTCGATGAACGAGATCAGTTGGATCTGCCCCTTTGGGTCTTTTTATATTGAGAGAGAGAGAGAGATAGAGAGAGAGAGAGAGAGAGAGCATGCAGGGAGTAAGCGGTGGATGTGGAGGAGGAGCTCGACGACGTCCCCGATCTAGAAGAGGTCATGGATTGCGTAGAAGATAGAAAGAAAAAATGAAATTAAAAAGTAGAAAAAACCAGACAAAAAAGGAAAGAAAAACATGTTTGGGAAGGTTCTAGAACCATCCCAAAACCAGAAAAAGCTGATGGGCCACCCCACATTGTACATACAGGGTACACGGGAGTTTCCTATTTGCCGCACGTTGCGGCAAAGTGTCGACGAACCGCACAAGGGGGTGCGACCAGCGAGCGATTTGGGCCGGCCCATCTTTAGCATACCTACAGGTTCCAGTTTTGGGATCCTTCTAGAGCGTTCCCGGCCAGTTCTTACTGGTTTTGGGATCCATCTAGAAGGTTCCTGAACCATTTTTTTTTACACTTTCTGATTTTTTCCTTCTTCTTTTTTCTTTTCTTATCCTTACTTTTTTGTTTTCTTTCAGTTATCCTTTTCAAGTTAATTTCTTGTAGCGACCAGACCTCAAATGGTCTGTGCTGCTGTGCACCAATGTCATCCCTGGATCAGTAATGCTGACACGCATAGTACAAATGAAGGATTTATAACAGAGTAGCAATCACACACTTATTACATCGAATATCTCCAAAGAGAATAAGTATGATAACCATGGCTTAAGGCCATCTAATAACGATAACAGCGGAAGACTTGGAAGATAAGTGAGTCCATCAACTCCAGCGGCATCACTGAGTATAAGACCACGACCTAAGGCACCTTACTCGTCGTCTGAAAAGTCTGCAACATGAAACGTTGCAGCCCGAAAACGGGTCAGCACATAGAATATGCTGGCAATGTAACACATAGAGAATAATGAACAATAATGCTATACTACATGCATATATGGCTGGTGGAAAGCTCTATGGTTACAGTTTTGCGAAAAGCCAATTTTATCCTACTTCAAAGGAATAAATTTTATTTAACTATCATGGTGGTTGTGAAACATTGAGATGGTTGACAGCATCTCAATCCCAATTAAATGTCATCAATAACCCAACAAAAGTAATTAGAAGTAACATAGTGATGAGATTCACATGATAATCCAAGTACTAGATACTCAAGTTGTCCATAACCGGGGACACGGCTAACCATGATTAGTTTGTACACTCTGCAGAGGTTTGTGCACTTTTCCCCACAAGACTCGATCTCCTCCGTTGGATTACTCGCACTACATGGTGTTTGAGTAACGGATGACCGAGACACAGTCTTTCAGAAGTGTTTGCACCTTACGTATGGGTAGACAGTTACACCTACTTTCCCCTACATCTGCTAGTCTACCACTGTAAGAGTTCACACAACTTAGTCAACTATGCTAGAGCCCATAATAGCTTGCGGCTGCACACGGAAGTTTCTAGCATGAATAATCTCATGATCCCTTTGAACCTGGGTGGCGGTCCAAAAGAAAAACAGGCAATCCTGGAATACCCAGGTACCTCAATCCACCCAGATGTGAGTTTTAGTTGCCACCTTAAGTAAACCATTAATTAACAATCTCACATCCGTCATGGAAATCTCTCAAACCCAATCCACGTCTACGAGCATAGCATGGCAATATAATAGCAAACGTAGAAGTAACTCCCAAGGGTTTGAAAGTAAAACAGGTAATAGGTACTACCACATCTACTTCCCAATACCCACAATTTAATTGGATCCTAATCATGCAATTGTTTGAGGAATAGATCTAATGCAATAAAAACTGGGTATGGAAGGTATATGATCAAAGTGTTACTTGCCTTGCTGATGATCCGCAAAACCTAGCGATTCGAAGTAACACGCGGCACACTCCGGGTACTCTATCGCAAACAAACAAGTATACAATCAGTACTCATCTAATGCACAGGTAAAACTCGAATGAAAGATCCAACCAGAAAGTTCAACTTAAGAACTCCGGTTTGCAAAAGGAATCAACTCGAAAGAAGCAACGAAAGTCAAACTGCGAAAGAAAGAAGCTTCGTTTACTAATCTGGATCTAGGTCAAATTTTACTGTAGCAAAATCTTGTTTGAGTAGGTTAAACGGAAAGAGAATTTCGAGACGAAACTCTAGGCGCTTGAATCGCCTGATTCCGATAAACGAGCGAGAAGTTAAACAGAGACGAAGATTCGATCAGAAATCGAATCCGAGAAAAATAGCGGAAAAATCCGACGAAAAAGAAAAACGGACGAACGGTTAAAGAACGGATGTTCGTTAACAAAGAAAAACCGACGAACGCGTTCGTTAAAACGAACGGTTCGGTGAACGCTCGCAAAATAATAAAACAAAAAAAAACCGATCTAGGGTTTTTTTAAAACGAAGGGTTTTTTTTAAAGAAATCCGGCAACGAACGAGGCAGGCAGTACCTCGTCGGGGCGGCTCCGGCGGGGCTCCGGTGGGGCGCGGGGTGCGGCGGGGGTGCGGGGGCTCGGGGGAGGGCGAGGGGCGGCGGCGGCTCCCGTGCGGGCGGCGGCGGCGGCAATTGCGGCGCCGGCGGCTCGGCGAGTGCGGCGGCGGCGGGCGAGGTGAGGGGAGAGAAGAGGGGGGGTATATAAAGGGGGGGTGCTCCGGTGGCTTGGGGAAGGGGGCGGGCGAGCGGGGCGGCTCCCGTGTCCTCCATGGACACGGCGGCGGCGGCGTCCCGTGCGTGGAGAGGATAGGGCGACGGGGTGGGCCGGCGGCCTGGCGCGGCTGGGCTCGGCCCGGCGGGCGCGCGTGTTTTTTTTAATACGTTCCGCGGAAAAATGCGTAGAAAAATAAATAAAAGTCAGAAAAATATAAAATAAATTTTCCCCGTCTAGTTAGAAAATCTAGAGTAGGGTGAACATTTGTTTAACACAAAATAAATATTTTGAAAACATGCAATATTTTTAATGCAATAAAAATTGCAAATAAAATCCAAATTAAATTGCAATAAATGATTTTAACATTTTTCCTCCAGTATTTCAATTGTTTTGGAGAAGTCATATTTTCTCCTCTCATTTATTTTTAAAATGAAATATTTTTCCGGAGAAAAAATAATTAAAACCAAAATCCTCGTCTTATTATTTGATGAAAATCAAATATGAAAATTCGAGAAAATCCCCAACTCTCTCCGAGGGTCCTTGAGTTGCTTAGGATTTATCGAGAATTTGTCAAAATGCAATAAAATATGATATGCAATGATGATCTATGTATAACATACCAGATTGAAAATTTGGGATGTTACATTTCTCTTTTCAACAACTTTTCTTTCTTTCGTTTTTCATTTATTTTTATTTTATTCTCTTTTTTCAAAATATTCAAGTTTTGTTTATGTTTCCAAAAAATGTTCACTTTTCGAAAACATGATCTCAAGATCCAAAAATTGTTCTCATTACACAAAAAAGTTCAAAAGTTTCAAAATTCAGAAAATGTTCCAGATTTCAATTGTTTGTTCACTTATTCAAAAAAAATCACGCTTCCAAATTTGATAGGGATTTTTCAAAATTGTTCTCTGTTTCAAAATTTGTTCCCAGGGTTCCAAAAATGTTTGTGGTTTAAAAATTTATTCACAGAGTCCAAAACGTTCATGTTTTCAAAAAATGTTCAGTTTTCAAAAAAAATGTTCTCAAAATTCAAAAAAATTCTCATTACACAAAAAGTTCAAAATTTTCAAAATTCAGAAAATGTGCCGGATTTCAATTTTTTGTTCACATATTCAAAAAAAATCACGCTTCCAAATTTGTTCAGGGTTTTCTAAAATTAAACTCAGTTTCAAAATTGGTTCTTAAAATTAAAAAGTGTTCATGCTTAAAAAAATTGTTCGCGCTTCGAAATTTATTCTCAAGATTCAAAAAATGTTCATGCTTTAAAAAATTGTTCACAAATTCCAAAACCTTCTTGTTTTCAAAAAATGTTTGGGATTTTCAAAATTTGTTCGCGTGCAAAATTTGATCGTATTTGCAAATTTTGTTTTGGAATTTGAAAAATGTTCCTGTTCAGTTTTGTGGGTAGTTTAGAAAATTTTCCATTTTAAAATCAATTTCTCCCTTCTCATTTTAAAATGTTCAGTTTAGAAAAAAAATTCTGCTTCCAAATTTTCCATTTTAACATCTAAATCAATTTCAATTTCCACATGGTATTCTCCCTTCTCATTTATGACGTGGTCAAGAAAGAATCCTGCCAATTCCTCTTGAATGGCTCGTATGCGATCATGTGGTAGGAGTTCATCCCGCATCTGCCACATCTAATTTAAAGGAGACATATATATGAATGAAACTCAATACACAATTGATGGTAATAAAATAAAATTGTGAATGTTATTGTTTACGTATTTCAAATTGTTTGTCAGAGTAGCCCCGCTGAGAGGTCGCATTGTAGATGAACTCGCAAACGTAGTGTCCACATAAATTATTCCCGCCTTCCCGCCGCAAACACTTTACAAGAAATAGAGTTCAATCAAACTGATAATCAAGCATGATAAATGGTATTGATGAAATTAGAATCAATGAGAGATGCACAGAACTAGCTAGTACTACTTACTTTCGGGTGTGTAAATCGCAGCTTCATTTGCAGTCCCGAAACCATTCCGGTGAACTGTTTCCAAACCCTGCCAGACAAAGAAAATAATTACTTGATATGAGGAAATGAACAAAGGTGCGGATATGGTGCGATAATGATCAATTGAACTTACTTCTGAAGCATTGCAGTCATGTCCGCATAATCCTGGGGATCTTTATGTCTCGAGTCTAAGACAGTTACTACTCCCCGGTCAAGCTTAATCTCTAGCAGAATAAAGTGGAAGCTACGCACGCATAACTCATCAATTACATTATTATAACCTCGAGTAAGCGAAACCGAATATGCACAAGACAATAAAACTCACTTGAAGTTGTAAGGAAAGAGTATTTTCCCTTTGTTTTGATTTCAAAGTAACGATTGTAGCAAGTTTTCCTCAGTAACTTCGACTCTGTTTTTAACCGACCATTCATTTATGGTATTTGGGTTAATGAACCCAATGTCATAGATTTGTCCTTTTTTGCATTCGACGATCTTCAATCTGCATAATATAGTGAGGATAGTTATATATACATGCAATGAAAGAGCTGAGCTATAGAGACTTAATTACAGAAGTAATACTTACAGACAGTAGAAAGTCATGAGTTGTTTGTCGAGGGCCTTTTGATTGTATAATTGAAATAACTCCACAAATTCAACAGGCATCAGGCGACTCCAATGAGGCCGTGCTCCTCTTTAATTCTCACCATCAAACTATCCTTCCCAGACTTCCTATAGGTATCCATGTACCATTCATGCAATCTTCGCATCATCGTTGTTAGAGGAGGATGATCAAGTTTGACGAGAGGCTTCCCGTACTGGTATTCAAAAATCTCTAGTACCTCTAACATTTCAAACTCTACATCATCGCTCAGGTAATCACCAAGATTGGTACCGGTTAGTAGCCCCATATGATTAGCGACAATATCGCTAGACACCTTGAGTGGGGGGGGGGGTGGGGGGCACGATTGCTTCGCCTATTCGCCGAGCTGGGGAATTGTTTTCCCACTTCTTCGTTTTGATAGCCTTGCATCACTGGAAGTACTTCCCGACCGCTGCGCTTCCTGAAATGTCTTTGCAATAACGCGCTCATAGTTGGATGGCGGTGGAGGGGGTGGTGGTCGCTTCAGGGCATCCAGAGTGCCCTTCACTTTCACCGGATCTACCGTTTCCTTCGGAGGTGGAGGTTTTCGTTCAAAATGGGTCGTCACTTCGGCAGCACCGACGTCCGTGTTGTCCTCGTCGGTCCTCTCATATGGTAACTTTTCCGGAGCCTTGAGGCTTGGACTGTATCTGAATTTCTTCCCGCCTCTGCTTGTACTGCTAGCCGCCGGAGCAGCGGTGTCTCTCTTCCGTCGTTGCTGACGCGGTGGAGTCCGCTGACAGGTCGGAGGAGGCGGAGGAGGAGACGGAGTGCTCTGACGCGCCGGTGGAGGCGGAGGATGAGGCAGAGTGCCCTCACACGCCGGAGGAGGCGGAGTGCCCTGATCACTCGTCGGACGAGGAGGAGGAGGCGGAGTGCTCTGATCACTCGTCGGACGAGGAGGAGGAGGCGGAGTGCCCTGACTCGCTGGAGGAGGAGGAGGAGGCGGAGGCGTCCAGTTTGGAAGCTTGATGTACTCCTTCCTCCATAGACAGGTACTCCTTAAAGCATAAACCCGATGATTCTCCCCTTCACCTGTAGGGTAGTCAAGCTCCAGCTCCTCAAATCCCTCCATTATTTCATCAAAGAAAACCTTGTGTGGTTTGTCCTACTCCTGCTGCGTTTTGTTCCACCCCAGCTCAGCTGCTCCAACGACAGAAGGGTTCACCACAGCAGGGATCCGCTCTCCAGACTATATTTCGCCGCCTCAAATCTTCTTCCCCGCCGCCGGCAGCCACGGCAACTGCATTACCATCATCAACTGAGCAGATGACCTTGAGGACTACACGGGTCCGCAAGAGAGGTCGCACTCTTTCGTGTCTGCTTGTGTTATGCATCACTTAATATGATGATATGCTACTTTATCGTCGTGTTCACCTATTAGACTCCGAGTCAGGTCCAAACTAATGCTCAAACTTGAGTTTTTAAATGGTTGTGGGGTACATATTGGGGCAGCAATCAGTATTATCTGTCTACTATCTGGTTAATCTCAGGTGTCTACTATGAGTTTCATGTTGGGTGCAAACAAACATTAAAGGAGCCATTATCTGTATTTTTTAACTAAAGCTATTATCTGCCTGCTATCATTGGTTTTGGGTCTATCCACAGTTTGCTACCATCACTCTGGATTTGTGCATGCACTCCTTACATAATCTCACTATGGTTTATTCCTATGCATGTCAGTTATTGTACACAATGGAACTGAACATGTAGAGCAAAAGAGACGAGCCTTGCGTGGCAATAAAATTTCTTGCAGACGTCGCTCCATGGTGGGTGCAAAGGCAACCCCCCCTCCACCCATTTCGGATTGTAATCAAGAGGAAGATAACTATTCTGAGGGGGATTCAGAAGGAGAAGACCACTTCTATTTACCCCATGAGGTCTTCGCTCTAACTTGGCATGCTGATGTTGGTAATATCATGCATATGGTGCCTTGCATTGCTTACTTTATATATCAGATATGTCATCTGCTTAGTTTAGACATGCTTTGTGTGAATGCCATCTGTTTAGTTTCTTTATCGTATATGTGAATCATGCAATGCCATCTTGTTTAGCCAGGCATCATATATGTGAATTTTGCAATGCCACCCTGGTTAGCCAGTCATCTTATATGTGAATTATATCATGCCATCATTTTTTATTACGTGTTAAATTTGTCAACAATTTTAGTACATTCAATTACTCTTCCTGTGCATCAGCCATTCGGCACGGTCATGGAAAAATCTGGAGTGGAAACAAGGTCTTCAGAGCAGACAATGCTATCTGACGAAGCGCATGTCTTGCTGGTTATGGATAGCTCCTCAGAGGAGGATTCGGAGACAGATAACCAGTCCTATTTCCCCCCGAGGTGCATGCTCTAACTTGGCAGGGTTATGTTGCTCATATCGCGCGTATGGTATCTTGCATTGCTATGTCATTTGCTTAGTTTAGACATGCTTTGTGTGAATGCCACCTGTTTAGTGTCTAATTACCATATATGTGAATTATGCAATGCCATCATGTTGCAAGACATCATATATGTGAATTATGCAATGCTATCTTGTTGCAAGGCATTATATATGTAAATTATGCAATGCCATGTAATTTATATTTCCCTAGAGGCAATAATAAAGTTGTTATTTATATTTCCTTATACCATGATAAATGTTTATTATTCATGCTCGAATTGTATTAACCGGAAACTTAGTACATGAGTGAATACATAGACAAACAGAGTGTCACCAGACGAGGCACTGACTGGACCAGCTAATTAATGCTAGCTAGCTGGGTTAGCTCTGCTGAGGTAAAAGCATTCACTGGCCTGGCCACCCAGTTGATGTAAGTCTTTTTTTCTCCCTTCCTTCGTTTTTACTCCATCGTATGACGGATTTTGTTCATTTTTATTTTTGATTCTTTTTCTCCCACAGACTATTAACATTTGTCTTGTGGTATCCACGCCGCCACTATGGTCCCTAGTAGCAATAAGACTACAGTGGCAGCGTCGGCGCCTAATTTGGCATGATGTAGCTCATAAACTTGGAAGCGTGATTTCTGTGATCTAAAACAACCCAACAACGATACTCCCATGCCACTCTACAGCGGCACGTCACCGACGACGGCGATGAAACAACCCGAGGACAAACCCCTGAAAATCAGCCTCTCGGTCAGACGTAGGCACTGGGCCTTCCTTGGGTTTTCACTCCAATTGTACAATGGATTATGTTCCTTTTATTTTTTTATTTTTTTCACCCACAGACTATTAACATTTGTCTTGGGGTATTATCGCCGCCACTATGGTCGCAGAGGCGTCTCCCTAGCAGCAATAGGACTACGGTGGTAGTGTCGGCGCCTAATTTGGCATGATGCAACTCATTAACTTGGACGCGTGATTTGTGTGTTCTGAAACAACCTAGTATAACGACACTCTCATGCCACTCTATGGCGGCACGTCACCGGCGACGGCGATGAAACAACCCAAGGACAAACACCTAAAAACTAGCCTCTCAGTTAGGCATAGGCATGGGGCCACACAGATCCGCACTAGGGCACACAGCCACATGAATCCCTGCCCAGATCCCTACATGTGGATACAAATAAGCCATATCCTGGCCAAGGCCCTACATCCGCTTGCATGCATGTACATAAACTGATGTTGCATGTTGGTTAGAAGTCTTTTCTCAAGAAAAAGTAACTTAGAAGATTAGCTTGAAGGTGCATGTCATGTAACCCGACAACTACCTAAGGTTATATCTAAGTATATCCCCCAAATCCCCCATTTGACCTCTCGAGGGATTTTGGACAAAAATTTGCACCTGACCAGGCCCAGTGAGCGCGAGGTGAGACGAAAAAATACCGAAAAAGAACAATCTCACAAAGAATCTGAACTTGTGACCTCGCACTTCTAAACCTCATGTGCTAGCCACCACTAGTAGAAAACATGGTTCTAGTGCCGGTTCCAGAGGGCCTTTAGTCCCGGTTCTGGAACTGGGTCAAAACAAACGGCACTAAAGCCCAAAATCTTTAGTCCCGGTTTGCTTACGAACCGGGACAGAAGGGGCTCCACGTGGCCGCTACGGGGCGCCCAGGCAGGAGGACCTTTAGTCCCGGTTGGTAACACCAACCGGGACCAAAAGGCAGCCATGCGTCAGCAGCTCGCAGGCGCTGGGGATTTTGTTTTTTCTTAAAGGGAGGGGGTGGGGTTAGAGGTTTTGGAGGGTTAATTTAGGGGTTTCATATTGTGTTAGCTAGCTAATAGAGAGAAGTGACCTCTCTTTCTCCGTGCTTGGTCGACGCTAGCTACTATACATATAGAGAGAACTCGACACTCCAGCTAGTAAGCAAATGAAGGAACCATTAATTACACAAGATCGTCATGAACATATACAGAGAGAAGTGACCTCTCTTTCTCTGAGATTGGTCGAACAACAAGTTTTCATATATCTATCCGACGCTACTACATATATACAATATAACATCTCTTATAATCCCTAACATCTAAAATCAATTTCAATTTCCACATGGTATTCTCCCTTCTCATTTATGACGTGGTCAAGAAAGAATCCTGCCAATTCCTCTTGAATGGCTCGTATGCGATCATGTGGTAGGAGTCATCCCGCATCTGCCACATCTAATTTAAAGAAGACATATATATGAATGAAACTCAATACACAATTGATGGTAATAAAATAAAATTGTGAATGTTATTGTTTACGTACTTCAAATTGTTTGTCAGAGTAGCCCCGCTGAGAGGTCGCATTGTAGATGAACTCGCAAACGTAGTGTCCACATAAATTATTCCCGCCTTCCCGCCGCAAACACTTTACAAGAAATAGAGTTCAATCAAACTGATAATCAAGCATGATAAATGGTATTGATGAAATTAGAATCAATGAGAGATGCACAGAACTAGCTAGTACTACTTACTTTCGGGTGTGTAAATCGCAGCTCCATTTGCGGTCCCGAAACCATTCCGGTGAACTGTTTCCAAACCCTGCCAGACGAAGAAAATAATTACTTGATATCAGGAAATGAACAAAGTTGCCGATATGGTGCGATAATGATCAATTGAACTTACTTCTGGAGCATTGCAGTCATGTCCGCATAATCCTGACGATCTTTATGTCTCGAGTCTAAGACAGTTACTACTCCCCGGTCAAGCTTAATCTCTAGCAGAATAAAGTGGAAGCTACGCACGCATAACTCATCAATTACATTATTATAACCTCGAGTAAGTGAAACCGAATATGCACAAGACAATAAAACTCACTTGAAGTTGTAAGGAAAGAGTATTTTCCCTTTGTTTTGATTTCGAAGTAACGATTGTAGCAAGTTTTCCTCAGTAACTTCGACTCTGTTTTTAACCGACCATTCATTTACGGTATTTGGGTTAATGAACCAAATGTCATAGATTTGTCCTTTTGCATTCGATGATCTTCAATCTGCATAATATAGTGAGGATAGTTATACATACATGCAATGAAAGAGCTGAGCTATAGAGACTTAATTACAGAAGTAATACTTACAGACAGTAGAAAGTCATGAGTTGTTTGTCGAGGGCCTTTTGATTGTATAATTGAAATAACTCCACAAATTCAACAGGCATCAGGCGACTCCAATGAGGTCGTGCTCCTCTTTAATTCTCACCATCAAACTATCCTTCCCAGACTTCCTACAGGTATCCATGTACCATTCATGCAATCTTCGCATCATCGTTGTTAGAGGAGGATGATCAAGTTTGACGAGAGGCTTCCCGTACTGGTATTCAAAAATCTCTACTACCTCTTACATTTCAAACTCTACATCATCGCTCAGGTAATCACCAAGATTGGTACCGGGCAGTAGCCCCGTATGATCAGCGACGATATCGCTTGACACCTTGAGCGGGGGGGGGGGGGGGGGGGGCACGATTGCTTCGCCTATTCGCCGAGCTGGGGAATTGTTTTCCCACTTCTTCGTTTTGATAGCCTTGCATCACTGGAAGTACTTCCCGACCGATGCGCTCCCTGAAATGTCTTTGCAATAACGTGCTCATAGTTGGATGGCGGTGGAGGGTGTGGTGGTCGCTTCAGGGCATCCAGAGTGCCCTTCACTTTCACTGGATCTACCGTTTCCTTCGGAGGTGGAGGTTTTCGTTCAAAATGGGTCGTCACTTCGGCAGCACTGATGTCCGTGTTGTCCTCGTCGGTCCTCTCATATGGTAACTTTTCCGGAGCCTTGAGGCTTGGACCGTATCTGAATTTCTTCCCGCCTCTGCTTGTACTGCTAGCCACCGGAGCTCCGGCGTCTCTCTTCCGCCGTTGCTGACGCGGCGGAGTCCGCTGACAGGTCGGAGGAGGCGGAGGAGGAGACGGAGTGCTCCGACGCGCCGGTGGAGGTGGAGGATGAGGCAGAGTGCCCTCACATGCCAGAGGAGGCGGAGGAGGAGGCGGAGTGCCCTGATCACTCACCGGAGGAGGAGGAGGAGGCGGAGTGCCCTGACTCGCTGGAGGAGGAGGAGCAGGAGGAGGTGTCCAGTTTGGAAGCTTGATGTACTCCTTCCTCCATAGACAGGTACTCCTTAAAGCATAAACCAGATGATTCTCCCCTTCACCTGTAGGGTAGTCAAGCTCCAGCTCCTCAAATCCCTCCATTATTTCATCAAAGAAAACCTTGTGTGGTTTGTCCTACTCCTGCTGCATTGTGTTCCACCCCAGCTCAGCTGCTCCAACGACGGAAGGGTTCACCACAGCAGGGATTCGCTCTCTAGACTATCTTTCGCCGCCTCAGATCTTCTTCCCCGCCGCCGGCAGCCACGGCAACTGCATTACCATCATCAACTGAGCAGATGACCTTGAGGACTACACGGGTCCGCAAGAGAGGTCGAACTCTTTTGTGTCTACTTGTGTTATGCATCGCTTAATATGATGACATGCTACTTTGTTGTCGTGTTCACCTATTAGACTCCGAGTCAGGTCCAAACTAATGCTCAAACTTGAGTTTTTGAATGGTTGTGGGGTACATATTGGGGCAGCAATCAGTACTATCTGTCTACCATCTGGTTAATCTCGGGTGTCTACTGTGAGTTTCATGTTGGGTGCAGACAAACATTAAAGGAGCCATTATCTGTATTTTTAACTAAAGCTATTATCTGCCTGCTATCATTGGTTTTGGGTCTATCCACAGTTTGCTACCATCACTCTGGATTTGTGCATGCACTCCTTACATAATCTCACTATGGTTTATTCCTATGCATGTCAGTTATTGTACACAATGGAACTGAACATGTAGAGCAAAAGAGATGAGCCTTGCGTGGCAATAAAATTTCTTGCAGACGTCGCTCCATGGTGGGCGCAAAGGCAACCCCTCCACCCATTTCGGATTGTAATCAAGAGGAAGATAACTGTTCTGAGGGGGATTCAGAAGGAGAAGACCACTTCTATTTACCCCATGAGGTCTTCGCTCTAACTTGGCATGCTGATGTTGGTAATATCATGCATATGGTGCCTTGCATTGCTTACTTTATACATCAAATATGTCATCTACTTAGTTTAGACATGCTTTGTGTGAATGCCATCTGTTTAGTTTCTTTATCGTATATGTGAATCATGCAATGCCATCTTGTTTAGCAAGGCATCATATATATGAATTTTGCAATGCCACCCTGGTTAGCCAGTCATCTTACATGTGAACTATATCATGCCATCATTTTTTTATTACGTGTTAAATTTGTCAACAATTTTAGTACATTCAATTACTCTTCCTGTGCATCAGCCATTCTGCACGGTCATGGAAAAATCTGGAGTGGAAACAAGGTCTTCAGAGCAGACAATGCTATCTGACGAAGCGCATGTCCTGCTGGTTATGGATAGCTCCTCAGAGGAGGATTCAGAGACAGATGACCAGTCCTATTTCCCCCACGAGGTGCATGCTCTAACTTGGCAGGGTTATGTTGCTCATATCGGGCGTATGGTATCTTGCATTGCTATGTCATTTGCTTAGTTTAGACATGCTTTGTGTGAATGCCACATGTTTAGTGTCTAATTACCATATATGTGAATTATGCAATGCCATCTTGTTGCAAGACATCATATATGTGAATTATGCAATGCTATCTTGTTGCAAGGCATTATATATGTAAATTATGCAATGCCATGTAATTTATATTTCCCTAGAGGCAATAATAAAGTTGTTATTTATATTTCCTTATACCATGATAAATGTTTATTATTCATGCTAGAGTTGTATTAACCGGAAACTTAGTACATGTGTGAACACATAGACAAACAGAGTGTCACTAGTATGCCTCTACTTGACTAGCTCGTTATAATCAAAGATGGTTAAGTTTCCTAGCCATGGACAAAGGGTTGTCATTTGATAAACGGGATCACATCATTAGAGAATGATGTGATTGACTTGACCCATCCGTTAGCTTAGCACGATGATCGTTTAGTTTGTTGCTATTGCTTTCTTCATAACTTATACATGTTCCTATGACTATGAGATTATGCAACTCCCGAATTCCGGAGGAACACTTAGTGTGCTATTGCTACCTCTTGAGCACTGCGTTGGTTTTCTCTTGAAGAGGAAAGGGTGATGCAGTAAAGTAGCGTAAGTATTTCCCTCAGTTTTTGAGAACCAAGGTATCAATCCAGTAGGAGATCACGCTCAATTCCCACGCACCTACACAAACAAATAAGAACCTCGCAACCAACGCGATAAAGGGGTTCTCAATCCCTTCACGGTCAATTACGAGAGTGAGATCTGATAGATATGATAAGATAATATTTTTGGTATTTTTATGATAAAGATGCAAAGTAAAATAAACGGCAATAAAAGTAAAGAAGTGTTGGAAGATTAATATGATGGAAAATAGACCCGGGGGCCATAGGTTTCACTAGCGGCTTCTCTCAAGAGCATAAGTATTATGGTGGATAAACGAATTACTGTCGAGCAATTGATAGAATTGAGCATAGTTATGAGAATATCTAGGTATGATCATGCATATAGGCATCACGTCCGCGACAAGTAGACCGAAATGATTCTGCATCTACTACTATTACTCCACACATCGATCGCTATGCAGCATGCATCTAGAGTATTAAGTTCCTAAGAACAGAGTAATGCTTTAAGTAAGATGACTTGATGTAGAGGGATAAACTCATGCAATATGATATAAATCCCATCTTTCTATCCTTGATGGCAACAATACAATACGTGCCTTGCTGCCCCTGCAGTCACTGGGAAAGGACACCGCCAGATTGAACCCAAAGCTAAGCACTTCTCCCATTGCAAGAAAGATCAATCTAGTAGGCCAAACCAAACTGATAATTCGAAGAGACTTGCAAAGATAACCAATCATGCATAAAAGAATTCAGAGGAGATTCAAATATTGTTCATAGATAATCTTGATCATAAACCCACAATTCATCGGATCTCAACAAACACACCTCAAAAGAAGATTACATCGAATAGATCTCCAAGAAGATCGAGGAGAACCTTGTATTGCGATCCAAAGAGAGAGAAGAAGCCATCTAGCTAATAACTATGGACCCGAAGGTCTGAGGTAAACTACTCACACATCATCGGAGAGGCTATGGTGTTGATGTAGAAGCCCTCCGTGATCAAAGCCCCCTCCGATGGAGCGCCGGAAAAGGCCCCAAGATGGGATCTCACGGGTACAGAAGGTTGCGGTGGTGGAAATAGGGTTTTTGCTCCTCTTCTGATGTTTCCAGGGTATATTGGTATATATAGGAGGAAGAAGTACGTCGGTGGAGCAACATGGGCCCCACGAGGGTGGAGGGTGCGCCTAGGGGGTAGGCGCGCCCCCTGCCTCGTGCTCTCCTCGTTTATTGCT
Organism: Triticum aestivum; assembly: GCF_018294505.1. Classification (NCBI taxonomy): domain Eukaryota; kingdom Viridiplantae; phylum Streptophyta; class Magnoliopsida; order Poales; family Poaceae; genus Triticum; species Triticum aestivum. Next base: position 637,822,282 of record NC_057814.1, read on the forward strand.
TTACGTGGACTCCAAGTCTCTGGAACATGTTTGTTCCGAAAATCACGTTCCCGAAGGTTTCATTCCGTTTGGACTCCGTTTTATATTCCTTTCCTGCGAAACACTGAAAATAGGCAAAAACAACAATTTGGGCTGGGACTCCGATTAATAGGTTAGTCCCAAAAATAATATAAAAGTGTATAATAAAGCCCATTAAACATCCAAAACAGAATATAATATAGCATGGAACAATAAAAATTTATAGATACGTTGGAGACGTATCAAGCATCCCCAAGCTTAATTCCTGCTCGTCCTCGAGTAGATAAATGATAAAAACAGAATTTTTGATGTGGAATGCTACTTACCATAATTTTCAATGTAATTCTCTTAATTGTGGTATGAATATTCAGATCCGAAAGATTCAAGACAAAAGCTTAATATTGACATAAAAATAATAATACTTCAAGCATACTAACTAAGCAATTATGCCTTCTCAAAATAACATGGCCAAAGAAAGTTATCCCTACAAAATCATATAGTCTGGCTATGCTCTATCTTCATCACACAAAGTATTTAATCATGCACAACCCCGATGTCAAGCCAAGCAATTGTTTCATACTTTTGGTGTTCTCAAACTTTTTCAATCTTCACACAATACATGAGCGTGAGCCATGGACATAGCACTTTATGTGGAATAGAATGGTGGTTGTGGAGAAGACAAAAAAGGAGAAGATAGTCTCACATCAACTAGGCGTATCAACGGGCTATGGAGATGCCCAGCAATAGATATCAATGTGAGTGAGTAGGGATTGCCATGCAACGGATGCACTAGAGCTATAAGTATATGAAAGCTCAACAAAAGAAACTAAGTGGGTGTGCATCCAACTCGCTTGCTCACGAAGACCTAGGGCATTTTGAGGAAGCCCATCATTGGAATATACAAGCCAAGTTCTATAATGAAAAATTCCCACTAGTATATGAAAGTGACAAAATGAGAGACTCTCTATCATGAAGATCATGGTGGTACTTTGAAGCACAAGTGTGGTAAAAGGATAGTAGCATTGTCCCTTCTCTCTTTTTCTCTCATTTTTTTTCTTTTTTGAGCCTTTTCTCTTTTTTTATGGCCTCTTTTTTTCGGTCGGAGTCTCATCCTGACTTGTGGGGGAATCATAGTCTCCATCATCCTTTCCTCACTTGGGACAATTCTCTAATAATGATGATCATCACACTTTTATTTACTTTACAACTCAAGAATTACAACTCAAAACTTAGAACATAATATGACTCTATGTGAATGCCTCCGGCGGTGTACCGGGATATGCAATGAATCAAGAGTGACATGTATGAAAGAATTATGAACGGTGGCTTTGCCACAAATACGATGTCAACTACATGATCATGCAAAGCAATATGACAATGATGAAGCATGTCATAGTAAACGGAACGGTGGTAAGTTGCATGGCAATATATCTCGGAATGGCTATGGAAATGCCATGATAGGTAGGTATGGTGGCTATTTGAGGAAGGTATATGGTGGGTGTATGATACCGGCGAAAAGTGTGCGGTATTAGGGAGGCTAGCAATGGTGGAAGGAAGAGAGTGCGTATAATCCATGGACTCGACATTAGTCATAAAGAACTCATATACTTGTTGCAAAAATCTACAAGTTATCAAAGCAAAGTATTACGCACATGCTCCTAGGGTGATAGATTGGTAGGAAAAGACCATCACTCGTCCCCGACCGCCACTCATAAGGAAGACAATCAATAAATAAATCATGCTCCGACTTCATCACATAACGGTTCACCATACGTGCATGCTACGGGAATCACAAAATTTAACACAAGTATTTATCAAATTCACAATTACTCAACTAGCATGACTCTAATATCACCATCTTCATATCTCAAAACAATTATCAAGCATCAAACTTCTCATAGTATTCAACACACTCATAAGATTTTTTTTACTAATCTTGGATGCCTATCATAATTAAAGCAAATTACCATGATGTTTTGTAGGACTCTCAAAATAATATAAGTGAAGCACGAGAGAACAATAGTTTCTATAAAACAAATCCACCACCGTGCTCTAAAAGATATAAGTGAAGCACTAGAGCAAAAACTATATAGCTCAAAAGATATAAGTGAAGCACATAGAGTATTCTAATAAATTCCGAATCATGTGTGTCTCTCTCAAAAGGTGTGTACAGCAAGGATGATTGTGGTAAACTAAAAGCAAAGACTCAAATCATACAAGACTCTCCAAGCAAAACACATATCATGTGGTGAATAAAAATATAGCTCCAAGTATACCGATGGACGAAGACGAAAGAGGGGATGCCTTCCGGGGCATCCCCAAGCTTTGGCTTTTTGGTGTCCTTAAATTATCTTGGGGTGCCATGGGAATCCCCAAGCTTAGGCTCTTGCGACTCCTTGTTCCATAATCCAACAAATGTTTTACCCAAAACTTGAAAACATCACAACACAAAACTTAACAGAAAATCTCGTGAGCTCCGTTAGCGAAAGAAAACAAAACAACACTTCAAGGTACTGTATTGAACTCATTCAATATTTATATTGGTATTAAACCTACTGTATTCCAACTTCTCTATGGTTTATAAACTCTTTTACTAGCCATAGACTCATCAAAATAAGCAAACAACACGCGAAAAACAGAATCTGTCAGAAACAGAACAGTCTGTAGTAATCTGTAACTAACGCAAACTTCTGGAACTCAGAAACATATACCAAAATAGGAAGACCTAGACAATTTGTTTATTGATCTACTGCAATTAGAATCAGTATTTTATCACATTCTGGTGATTTTAAACAATTGTTTTCGTGAATAGAAAGTTTCTGGAATTTTCAGCAAGATCAAATAACTATCATCCAAGAAGATCCTATAGGTTTAACTTGGCACAAACACTAATTAAAACATAAAAACAAATTAACCAGAGGCTAGATCAAATATTTATTTCTAAACATAAGCAAAAAGCAAAAAAAAAAAAATTGGGTTGCCTCCCAACAAGCGCTATCATTTAACGCCCCTAGCTAGGCATAAAAGCAAGGATAGATCTAGGTATTGCCTTCTTTGGTAGGCAATCCATAAGTAGCTCTCATAACAGATTCATAAGGTAATTTTATTTTATTTCTAGGGAAGTGTTCCATGCCTTTCCTTAACGGAAATTGAAATCTAATATTCCCTTCCTTCATATCAATAATTGCACCAATCGTTCTAAGGAAAGGTCTACCAAGAATAATAGGACATGAAGGATTGCAATCTATATCAAGAACAATGAAATCTACGGGCACATAGTTCCTATTTGCAACAATAAGAACATCATTAATTCTTCCCATAGGTTTCTTAATAGTGGAATCCGCAAGGTGCAAGTTTAAAGAACAATCATCAAATTCACGGAAACCTAGCAAATCACACAAAGTTTTTGGAATCGTGGAAACACTAGCACCCAAATCACACAAAGCATAGCATTCATGATCTTTAATTTTAATTTTAATAGTAGCTTCCCACTCATCATAAAGTTTTCTAGGGATAGAAACTTCCAACTCAAGTTTTTCTTCATAAGATTGCATCAAAGCATCAACGATATGTTTAGTAAAAGCTTTATTTTGGCTATAAGCATGAGGAGAATTTAGCACGGATTGCAACAAGGAAATACAATCTATCAAATAGCAATTATCATAATTAAATTCCTTGAAGTCCAAAATAGTGGGTTCATTAATATCTAAAGTTTTGATCTCTTCAATCCCACTTTTAACAATTTTCGCATCAAGATGTAAAAACTCCGAATTTTTGGGACGCCTTGTAGGTAAAAGTAACTCATCTCCAGTCCCATAATTATCAAGATTCATATTGCAAAACAAAGATTTGATAGGAGACACATCAATAACTTTTACATCTTCATCTTTATTTTCATAGAAACTTGAAGAACACGCTTTCACAAAGCAATCTTTCTTAGCACGCATCCTAGCGGTTCTTTCTTTTCACTCATCAATGGAAATTCTCAAGGCTTTGAGAGACTCATTGATATCATGCTTAGGTGGAATAGTGAAGGAAATATGCCCTAGAGGCAATAATGAAGTTATTATTTATTTCCTTATTTCATGATAAATGTTTATTATTCATGCTAGAACTGTATTAACCGGAAACATAATACATGTGTGAATACATAGACAAACATAGTGTCACTAGTATGCCTCTACTTGACTAGCTCGTTAATTGAAGATGGTTGAGTTTCCTAGCCATGGACATGAGTTTTCATTTGATTAATGGGATCACATCATTAGGAGAATGATGTGATTGACTTGACCCATTCCGTTAGCTTAGCACTTGATCGTTTAGTATGTTGCTATTGCTTTCTTCATGACTTATACATGTTCCTATGACTATGAGATTATGCAACTCCCGTTTACCGGAGGAGCACTTTGTGTGCTACCGAACGTCACAACGTAAATGGGTGATTATAAAGGTGCTCTACAGGTGTCTCCGAAGGTACTTGTTGGGTTGGCATATTTCGAGATTAGGATTCGTCACTCCGATTGTCGGAGAGGTATCTCTGGGCCCACTCGGTAATGCACATCACTATAAGCCTTGCAAGCATTGTAACTAATGAGTTAGTTGCGGGATGATGTATTACGGAACGAGTAAAGAGACTTGCCAGTAACGAGATTGAACTAGGTATTGAGATACCGACGATCGAATCTCGGGCAAGTAACATACCGATGACAAAGGGAACAACGTATGTTGTTATGCGGTTTGACCGATAAAGATCTTCGTAGAATATGTGGGAGCCAATATGAGCATCCAGGTTCCTCTATTGGTTATTGACCGGAGACGTGTCTCGGTCATGTCTACATAGTTCTCGAACCCGTAGGGTCCGCACGCTTAAAGTTAGATGACGGTTATATTATGAGTTTATGTGTTTTGATTCACCGAAGGTAGTTCGGAGTCCCGGATGAGATCGTGGATATGACGAGGAGTCTCAAAATGGCCGAGACGTAAAGATCGATATATTGGACGACTATATTCGGACTTCGGAAAGGTTCCGAGTGATTCAGGTATTTATCGGAGTACTGGAGAGTTACGGGAATTCGCCGAGGAGAAGTATTGGGCCTTATTGGGCCATAGGGGAATAGAGGAGAGAGGCCAAAAGGAAGGAGGCCCCCTCCATCATATTCCACCTCGGTCATATCGTGGCGGTGCTTAGGCGAAGCCCTGCGTCGGTAGCAACATCATCACCGTCATCACGCCGTCGTGCTGACGGAACTCTCCCATGAAGCTCTGCTGGATCGGAGTTCGCGAGACGTCATCGAGCTGAACGTGTGCTGAACTCGGAGGTGTCGTACGTTCGGTACTTGGATCAGTCGGATCGTGAAGACGTACGACTACATCAATCGCGTTGTGCTAACGCTTCCGCTTTCGGTCTACGAGGGTACGTGGACACACTCTCCCCTCTCGTTGCTATGCATCACCATGATCCTGTGTGTGCGTAGGAAACTTTTTGAAATTACTACATTCCCCAATAGTGGCATCCGAGCCTGGTTTTATGCGTAGATGTCATATGCATGAGTAGAACACAAGTGAGTTGTGGGCGATATAAGTCATACTGCTTACCAGCATGTCATACTTTGGTTCGGCGGTATTGTTGGATGAAGTGGCCCGGACCGACATTACGCGTACGCTTACGCGAGACTGGTTCTACCGACGTGCTTTGCACACAGGTGGCTGGCGGGTGTCAGTTTCTCCAACTTTAGTTGAACCGAGTGTGGCTATGCCCGGTCCTTGCGAAGGTTAAAACATCACCAACTTGACAAACTATCGTTGTGGTTTTGATGCGTAGGTAAGAACGGTTCTTGCTAAGCCCAGTAGCAGCCATGTAAAACTTGCAACAACAAAGTAGAGGACGTCTAACTTGTTTTTGCAGGGCATGTTGTGATGTGATATGGTCAAGACATGATGCTAAATTTTATTGTATGAGATGATCATGTTTTGTAACCGAGTTATCGGCAACTGGCAGGAGCCATATGGTTGTCGCTTTATTGTATGCAATGCAATCACCCTGTAATGCTTTACTTTATCACTAAGCGGTAGCGATAGTCGTAGAAGCATAAGATTGGCGAGACGACAACGATGCTACGATGGAGATCAAGGTGTCGCGCCGGTGACGATGGTGATCATGACGGTGCTTCGGAGATGGAGATCACAAGCACAAGATGATGATGTCCATATCATATCACTTATATTGATTGCATGTGATGTTTATTTTTTTGCATCTTATCCTGCTTTGATTGATGGTAGCATTATAAGATGATCTCTCACTAAATTTCAAGATAAAAGTGTTTTCCCTGAGTATGCACCGTTGCCAAAGTTCGTCGTGCCCAGACACCACGTGATGATCGGGTGTGATAAGCTCTACGTCCATCTACAACGGGTGCAAGCCAGTTTTGCACGCGCAGAATACTCAGGTTAAACTTGATGAGCCTAGCATATGCAGATATGGCCTCGGAACACTGAGACCGAAAGGTCGAGCGTGAATCATATAGTAGATATGATCAACATAGTGATGTTCACCATTGAAACTACTCCATCTCACGTGATGATCGGACATGGTTTAGTTGATATGGATCACGTGATCACTTAGATGATTAGAGGGATGTCTATCTAAGTGGAGTTCTTAAGTAATATGATTAATTGAACTTTAATTTATCATGAACTTAGTCCTGATAGTATTTGCATATCTATGTTGTAGATCAATAGCTCGCGTTTAGCTCCCCTGTTTTATTTTTGATATATTCCTAGAGAAAACTAAGTTGAAAGATGTTAGTAGCAATGATGCGGATTGGATCCGTGATCTGAGGATTATCCTCATTGCTGCATAGAAGAATTATGTCCTTGATGCACCGCTAGGTGACAGACCTATTGCAGGAGCAGATGCAGACGTTATGAACGTTTGGCTAGCTCAATATGATGGCTACTTGATAGTTTAGTGCACCATGCTTAACAGCTTAGAATCGGGACTTCAAAGACATTTTGAATGTCATGGACCATATGAGATGTTCCAGGAGTTGAAGTTAATATTTCAAGCAAATACCCAAGTTGAGAGATATGAAGTCTCCAACAAGTTTATAGCTAAAAGATGGAGGAGAATGGCTCAAGCAATGAGCATGTTCTCAGATTGTCTGGGTACTACAATTGCTTGAATCAAGTGGGAGTTAATCTTCCAGATAAGATAGTGCTTGACAGAGTTCTGTAGTCACTATCACCAAGTTACTAGAACTTCGTGATGAACTATAATATGCAAGGGATGACGAAAACAATTCCCAAGCTCTTCGTGATGCTAAAATCAGTGAAGGTAGAAATCAAGAAAAGCATCAAGTGTTGATGGTTGATAAGACCACTAGTTTCAAGAAAAAGGGCAAAGGGAAGAACGGTAACTTCAAGAAGAACGGCAAACAAGTTGTTGCTCAAGTGAAGAAGCCCAAGTCTGGACCTAAGCCTGAAACTAAGTGCTTCTACTGCAAAGGGACTGGTCACTGGAAGCGGAACTACCCCAAGTATTTAGCGGATAAGAAGGATGGCAAAGTGAACAAAGGTATATTTGATATGCATGTTATTGATGTGTACTTTACTAGTGTTTATAGCAACCCCTCAGTATTTGATACTAGTTCAGTTGCTAAGATTAGTAACTCGAAACGGGAGTTGCAGAATGAACATAGACTATTTAAGGGTGAAGTGATGATGTGTGTTGGAAGTGGTTCCAAGATTGATATGATCATCATCGCACACTCCCTATACTTTCGGGATTAGTGTGGAACCTAAATAAGTGTTATTTTGTGTTTGCGTTGAGCATGAATATGATTTGATCATGTTTATTGCAATACGGTTATTCATTTAAGTTAGAGAATAATTGTTGTTCTGTTTACATGAATAAAACCTTATATGGTTACACACCCAACGAAAATGGTTCGTTGGATCTCAATCGTAGTGATACACATATTCGTAATATTGAAGCCAAAAGATGCAAAGTTAATAATGATAGTGCAACTTATTTGTGGCACTGCCGTTTAGGTCATATTGGTGTAAAGCGCATGAAGAAACTCCATACTGATGTGTGACGCCCGGATGATTAAGCTACAGTGAACCCCGCTAATGATGCCACGTCACCTCGGTTACTGTTGATAATCTCGCGTTAGTTCGAAACAGGTGCTAAATCAAAATTTGAATTTAAAGTTAAAACAATAAAAGTTTTCAAATATTAAAACTAAAATGTTCGGAGTGAGCCAAATAATCCATAATAAATATTGGTGAAGAAACCCCACTTTTATAAAATCTTTAAATACTCTAAAGTGAATAAAACAGTAGCAAAACAATTAATGAAATGCCTTTTATAATTAATAAAGTGTTAAACTATTCTATTTAGGACTAAACTTTATATGGTAGTGGTTTTAGTGGTAGTACTAATTCCGGGGTCATTTTTGTACTTTACTAAACTAAAATAAAAGGAGGAACAAAATATAACAGAAAAGAAATAAATAAATAAATAAATAAAACAAAAAAATAGAAAGAAATCCCGCTCGGCCCAACTGGGCCATGGCCCAGCCAGGCCGACCCAACTCCCTCCCCCGGCCCAACCGCGCCTACAACCCTCCCCACTCCCCCGGTGACCTAGATCGGTCCACCCACTCTCCCCCACTACCACGTCGCTCGCCCCCACTTCCCCTCTGCCTCCCCTCGTTCTGGATCGGGCGCGGGCGCCTCGTCGCCGCTCGCTAGGCCACCCCGCCGCGCTGACCACGCCGCCAACTCGCCGACTCCCGCCTTCTCAACCCTCCGCCCTGCATGGATCTGGATCGGAGCTCAACCCCGGCCGCGCCCCTGCCGACGTCGCCGTTTTTGCCGTGGATCCCGTGCCCCGCCGCCGAGCTTCGTTGCCGGATCAGCCGCCTCGCGTCCCCGTCCTCCTCCCCAACGGCCTTCACCGACCTCGTCGCCCCGTCGTCGCCCGGAACGCCGCCTCGACCACGCCTCCCCGCCGGACTGCCACACCGTCCTCCTCCCCTGCGTCGCGCCGTCCCCGTCCCCCTCCTCGACACCCGCTGCCGTTGCCCTACGAATCACGGTGAGGCCCCAGGCCTCTTCCTTTCTCTGTCACCCGCTCTCACCGCGCCCTCGCCGTCCTACCATACCGGCTCACCCTGCCGCGGCTCCGCCGCCCTAGCCTCGCCGCGCTCCCTGGAGCTCCTCTGCACCGTCTCGTGGCCACGCTCCCGCACGGTCCTTGGCCTCTCCCGCTCGCCCTATGCCCCGCTTCCGCCTCTGGCCCCGTGGGCTACCGCCATTTCGGTGCTCTCTCCTCCTCGCTACCGTCCCGTTCGGCCACCACGCCCGCCGCGGCCCCCTGCTCTGCTCGGCTGCGCCTCGCCGTGCGCCGGCGCCAGCGCCCGCCAACCACCCCGCGACGCCCATCGCCCGATTGGCCCCTATGGGCCTATGACAAAGGGGCCCCGCCCCCAGAACGTTTAATAAAAAAAGATTTTATAAAATAATAATAACTAATAATAAAAATTTATATTAATTAATTAATTAAATAACTTAATTAATCCTGATTAGATTAGCCTAATTAACTAGTTAACCTAATTAACTGTGGTTAATTAACTAACAGTGAATGACATGCGGGACCCACACGTCCGTTTGACCAGTCAACACCTCTGTTGACTGCTGACGTCATGCTGACCTCATGCTGATGCAATAATACTAATTTTGAATTAATTTAATAATAATAATTTAGAAAATGATTTATAACTTTAAAAATTAATATAAAATAAACAGTAGCTCAGATGGAAAAACTTTGTACATGAAAGTTGCTCAGAACGACGAGACGAATCCGGATACGCAGCCCGTTCGTCCGCCACACATCCCTAGCATAGCAAACACGCAACTTTCCCCCTACGGTTCATCTGTCCAAAAACGCGGAACACCAGGGATACTTTCCCGGTTGTTTCCACCCTTCGCCGATATCACCTCCTACCGCGTTAGGTCACCCCTAGCACCGCTTATTGCCATGTTATGTTTTGTGATGCCTTGTGTGCTCCGTATTTACTGTTTCTTTCCCCCTCTTCTTCTTCGGTAGACCTCGACCGACGCTGCTGCTACCCTGTTCGACTACGGAGTTGACGACCCCTCCTTCTTGCCAGAGCAACCAGGCAAGCCCCCCCTTGATCACCAGATATCGCCTATTCTTCTCTATACTCTTGCATTAGAGTAGTGTAGCATGTTACTGCTTTCCTTTAATCCTATTCTGCTGCATAGCCTGTCTTTGCCACTACTGTTGTTACCTTAACCTGCATTCCTACATGCTTAGTATAGGATGCTAGTATTCCATCAGTGGCCCTACATTCTTGTCCGTCTGCCATGCTATACTATCGGGCCGTGATCACTAGGGAGGTGATCACGGGTATATACTATATACTTTATACATGATACATGTGGTGACTAAAGTCGGGTCGGCTCGTGGAGCACCCGCGAGTGATTCATGGATTGGGGGCTGAAAGGACCTTTGTCCCGACGGCCCTCTGGGTGGATCTTTGTGGCGGAGCGACAGGGCAGGTTGAGACCGCCTAGGTGAGAGGTGGGCCTGGCCCTGGTCGGTGTCCGCGGTTACATCAATTAACACGCTTAACGAGATCTTGGTATTTGATCTGAGTCTGGCCATTTGGTCTATACGCACTAACCAACTACGCGGGAAAGATATGGGCACTCGACGTCGTGGTATCAGCCGAAGCCTTCGTGACGTCAGCGACTGAGCGGCGCGCGCCGGGTTGGACTGTGTAACGCAACTTCCTTTGTAATGGAGGTTGCTAGGTCTGCTCTCCGTCCGCCCACGCAACGTGCAGGTGTGCAATGGGCGATGGGCCCAGACCCCTGCGCGCATAGGATTTAGACCGGCGTGCTGACCTCTCTGTTGTGCCTAGGTGGGGCTGCGACGTGTTGATCTTCCGAGGCCGGGCATGACCCAGGAAAGTGTGTCCGGCCAAATGGGATCGAGCGTGTTGGGTTATGTGGTGCACCCCTGCAGGGAAGTTTATCTATTCGAATAGCCGTGTCCCTCGGTAAAAAGGACGACCCGGAGTTGTACCTTGACCTTATGACAACTAGAACCGGATACTTAATAAAACACACCCTTCCAAGTGCCAGATATAACCCGGTGATCGCTCTCTAACAGGGCAACGAGGGGAGGATCACCGGGTAGGATTATGCTATGCGATGCTACTTGGAGGACTTCAATCTACTCTCTTCTACATGCTGCAAGACGGAGGCTGCCAGAAGCGTAGTCTTCGATAGGGCTAGCTATCCCCCTCTTATTCTGGCATTCTGCAGTTCAGTCCACCGATATGCCCCTTTACACATATAACCATGCATATGTAGTGTAGCTCCTTGCTTGCGAGTACTTTGGATGAGTACTCACGGTTGCTTTTCTCCCTCTTTTCCCCCTTTCCCTTCTACCTGGTTGTCGCAACCAGATGCCGGAGCCCAGGAGCCAGACGCCACCGTCGACGACGACTCCTACTACAGTGGAGGTGCCTACTACTACGTGCAGGCCGCTGTCGACGACCAGGAGTAGTTAGGAGGATCCCAGGCAGGAGGCCTGCGCCTCTTTCGATCTGTATCCAAGTTTGTGCTAGCCTTCTTAAGGCAAACTTGTTTAACTTATGTCTGTACTCAGATATTGTTGCTTCCGCTGACTCGTCTATGATCGAGCACTTGTATTCGAGCCCTCGAGGCCCCTGGCTTGTATTATGATGCTTGTATGACTTTTTTATTTGTAGAGTTGTGTTGTGATATCTTCCCGTGAGTCCCTGATCTTGATCGTACACGTTTGCGTGTATGATTAGTGTACGATTGAATCGGGGGCGTCACATGATGGACTTTTGGAACCACTTGATTATGAATCACTTGGTACTTGCGAACCGTGCCTCATGGGCAAGATGAATAAAACACCGTTCTCTGGTACTGTGGAGAGAGCAACAGATTTGTTGAGAAATCATACATATTGATGTATGTGGTCCGATGAATATTGAGGCTCGCAGCGGGTATCATTATTTTCTGACCTTCACAGATGATTTGAGCAGATATGGGTATATCTAGTTGATGAAACATAAGTCTGAAACATTTGAAAAGTTCATATAATTTCAGAATGAAGTGGAAAGTCATCGTAACAAGAAAACAAAGTTTCTACGATCTGATCGTGGAGGAGAATATTTGAGTTACGAGTTTGGTCTTCATTTGAAACAATGCGGAATAGTTTCGCAACTCACGCCACCCGGAACACCATAGCGTAATGGTGTGTCCGAACGTCATAATCGTACTTTACTAGATATGGTGCGATCTATGATTTACCGCTATCATTTTGGGGTTATGCTCTAGAGACAGCTGCATTCACGTTAAATAGGGCACCATCCAAATCCGTTGAGACGACGCCTTATGAACTATGGTTTGGCAAGAAACCAAAGTTGCCGTTTCTTAAAGTTTGGGGTTGCGATGCTTATAAGAAAAAGTTTCATCCTGATAAGCTCAAACCCAAATCAGAGAAATGTGTCTTCATAGGATACCCAAAGGAGACAGTTGGGTACACCTTCTATCACAGATCCGAAGGCAAGATATTCGTTGCTAAGAATGGATCCTTTCTAGAGAAGGAGTTTCTCTCGAAAGAAGTGAGTGGGAGGAAAGTAGAACTTGATGAGGTAACTGTACCTGCTCCCTTATTGGAAAGTAGTTCATCACAGAAACCGGTTCCTGTGACACCTACACCAATTAGTGAGGAAGTTAATGATGATGATCATGGAACTTCAGATCAAGTTGTTACTGAACCTCGTAGGTCAAACAGAGTAAGATCCGCACCAGAGTGGTACGGTAATCCTGTTCTGGAGGTTATATTACTAGACCATGACGAACCTACGAACTATGAGGAAGCGATGATGAGCCCAGATTCCGCAAAAATGGCTTGAAGCCATGAAATCTGAGATGGGATCCATGTATGAGAACAAAGTATGGAGTTTGGTTGACTTGCCCGATGATCGGCAAGCCATAGAAAATAAATAGATCTTCAAGAGGAAGACGGACGCTGATAGTAGTGTTACTATCTACAAAGCTAGACTTGTCGAAAAAAAGGTTTTTGACAAAGTTCAAGGTGTTGACTACGATGAGATTTTCTCACTCGTAGCGATGCTTAAGTCTGTCCGAATCATGTTAGCAAATTGCCACATTTTATGAAATCTGGCAAATGGATGTCAAAACTATATTCCTTAATGGATTTCTTAAAGAAGAGTTGTATATGATGCAACCAGAAGGTTTTGTCAATCCTAAAGGTGCTAACAAAATGTGCAAGCTCCAGCGATCCATCTATGGACTGGTGCAAGCATCTCGGAGTTGGAATATACACTTTGATGAGTTGATCAAAGCATATAGTTTTACACAGACTTGCGGTGAAGCCTGTATTTATAAAAAAGTGAGTGGGAGCACTACAACATTTCTGATAAGTATATGTGAATGACATATTGTTGATCGGAAATAATGTAGAATTATTCTGCAAAGCATAAAGGAGTGTTTGAAAGGAGTTTTTCAAAGAAAGACCTCGGTGAAGTTGCTTACATATTGAGCATCAAGATCTATAGAGATAGATCAAGACGCTTGATAAGTTTTTTCAATGAGTACATACCTTGACAAGATTTTGAAATAGTTCAAAATGGAACAGTCAAAGAAAGAGTTCTTGCCTGTATTACAAGGTGTGAAATTGAGTAAGACTCAAAGCCCGACCACGGCAGAAGATAGAAAGAGAATGAAAGTCATTCCCTATGCCTCAGCCATAGGTTCTATAAAGTATGCCATGCTGTGTACCAGATCTATTGTATACCCTACACTGATTTTGGCAAGGGAGTACAATAGTGATCTAGGAGTGGATCACTGGACAGCGGTCAAAATTACCCTTAGTGGAATAAGGAAATATTTCTCGGTTATTGAGGTGATAAAGAGTTCATCATAAAGAGTTACGTCGATGCAAGCTTTGACACCGATCTGGATGACTCTAAGTCTCGATCTAGATACATATTGAAAGTGGGAGCTATTAGCTAGAGTAGCTCCGTGTAGAGCATTGTAGACATAGAAATTTGCAAAATACTTACGGATCTGAATGTGACAGACCCGTTGACTAAAATTATCTCACAAGCAAAACATGATCACACCTTAGTACTCTTTGGGTGTTAATCACATAGCGATGTGAACTAGATTATTGAATCTAGTAAACCCTTTGGGTGTTGGTCACATGTCGATGTGAACTATGGGTGGTAACCACATAAAGATGTGAACTATTGATGTTAAATCACATGGCGATGTGAACTGGATTATTGACTCTAGTGCAAGTGGGAGACTGAAGGAAATATGCCCTAGAGGCAATAATGAAGTTATTATTTATTTCCTTATTTCATGATAAATGTTTATTATTCATGCTAGAAATGTATTAATCGGAAACATAATACATGTGTGAATACATAGACAAACATAGTGTCACTAGTATGCCTCTACTTGACTAGCTCGTTAATTGAAGATGGTTGAGTTTCCTAGCCATGGACATGAGTTTTCATTTGATTAATGGGATCACATCATTAGGAGAATGATGTGATTGACTTGACCCATTCCGTTAGCTTAGCACTTGATCGTTTAGTATGTTGCTATTGCTTTCTTCATGACTTATACATGTTCCTATGACTATGAGATTATGCAACTCCCGTTTACCGGAGGAACACTTTGTGTGCTACCGAACGTCACAACGTAAATGGGTGATTATAAAGGTGCTCTACAGGTGTCTCCGAAGGTACTTGTTGGGTTGGCATATTTCGAGATTAGGATTCGTCACTCCGATTGTCGGAGAGGTATCTCTGGGCCCACTCGGTAATGCACATCACTATAAGCCTTGCAAGCATTGTAACTAATGAGTTAGTTGCGGGATGATGTATTACGGAACGAGTAAAGAGACTTGCCAGTAACGAGATTGAACTAGGTATTGAGATACCGACGATCGAATCTCGGGCAAGTAACATACCGATGACAAAGGGAACAACGTATGTTGTTATGCGGTTTGACCGATAAAGATCTTCGTAGAATATGTGGGAGCCAATATGAGCATCCAGGTTCCTCTATTGGTTATTGACCGGAGACGTGCCTCGGTCATGTCTACATAGTTCTCGAACCCGTAGGGTCCGCACGCTTAAAGTTAGATGATGGTTATATTATGAGTTTATGTGTTTTGATGTACCGAAGGTAGTTCGGAGTCCCGGATGAGATCGTGGATATGACGAGGAGTCTCAAAATGGCCGAGACGTAAAGATCGATATATTGGACGACTATATTCGGACTTCGGAAAGGTTCCGAGTGATTCGGGTATTTATCGGAGTACCGGAGAGTTACGGGAATTCGCCGAGGAGAAGTATTGGGCCTTATTGGGCCATAGGGGAATAGAGGAGAGAGGCCAAAAGGAAGGAGGCGCGCACCCCCCCCCTCTGGTCCGAATTGGACAAGGGGTGCAGCCCCCTTTTCCTTCTCCCTCTCCCCCTCTTTCCTTCTCTCCTACTCCAACAAGGAAAGGAGGAGTCCTACTCCCGGTGGGAGTAGGACTCCCCCCTTGGCGCGCCCTCCTCCTTGGCCGGCCGCCTCCCCCCTTGCTCCTTTATATACGGGGGTAGGGGGGCACCCCATAGACACAACAATTGATATCGTGATCTCTTATCCGTGTGCGGTGCCCCCTCCATCATATTCCACCTCGGTCATATCGTGGCGGTGCTTAGGCGAAGCCCTGCGTCGGTAGCAACATCATCACCGTCATCACGCCGTCGTGCTGACGGAACTCTCCCATGAAGCTCTGCTGGATCGGAGTTCGCGAGACGTCATCGAGCTGAACGTGTGCTGAACTCGGAGGTGTCGTACGTTCGGTACTTGGATCAGTCGGATCGTGAAGACGTACGACTACATCAATCGCGTTGTGCTAACGCTTCCGCTTTCGGTCTACGAGGGTACGTGGACACACTCTCCCCTCTCGTTGCTATGCATCACCATGATCCTGTGTGTGCGTAGGAAACTTTTTGAAATTACTACGTTCCCCAATAGTGGCATCCGAGCCTGGTTTTATGCGTAGATGTCATATGCACGAGTAGAACACAAGTGAGTTGTGGGCGATATAAGTCATACTGCTTACCAGCATGTCATACTTTGGTTCGGCGGTATTGTTGGATGAAGTGGCCCGGACCGACATTACGCGTACGCTTACGCGAGACTGGTTCTACCGACGTGCTTTGCACACAGGTGGCTGGCGGGTGTCAGTTTCTCCAACTTTAGTTGAACCGAGTGTGGCTACGCCCGGTCCTTGAGAAGGTTAAAACAGCACCAATTTGACAAACTATCGTTGTGGTTTTGATGCGTAGCTAAGAACGGTTCTTGCTAAGCCCAGTAGCAGCCATGTAAAACTTACAACAACAAAGTAGAGGACGTCTAACTTGTTTTTGCAGGGCATGTTGTGATGTGATATGGTCAAGACATGATGCTAATTTTTATTGTATGAGATGATCATGTTTTGTAACCGAGTTATCGGCAACTGGCAGGAGCCATATGGTTGTCGCTTTATTGTATGCAATGCAATCGCCCTGTAATGCTTTACTTTATCACTAAGCGGTAGCGATAGTCGTAGAAGCATAAGATTGGCGAGACGACAACGATGCTACGATGGAGATCAAGGTGTCGCGCCGGTGACGATGGTGATCATGACGGTGCTTCGGAGATGGAGATCACAAGCACAAGATGATGATGTCCATATCATATCACTTATATTGATTGCATGTGATGTTTATTTTTTTGCATCTTATCCTGCTTTGATTGATGGTAGCATTATAAGATGATCTCTCACTAAATTTCAAGATAAAAGTGTTCTCCCTGAGTATGCACCGTTGCCAAAGTTCGTCGTGCCCAGACACCTCGTGATGATCGGGTGTGATAAGCTCTACGTCCATCTACAACGGGTGCAAGCCAGTTTTGCACGCGCAGAATACTCAGGTTAAACTTGACGAGCCTAGCATATGCAGATATGGCCTCGGAACACTGAGACCGAAAGGTCGAGGGTGAATCATATAGTAGATATGATCAACATAGTGATGCTCACCATTGAAACTACTTCATCTCACGTGATGATCGGACATGGTTTAGTTGATATGGATCACGTGATCACTTAGATGATTAGAGGGATGTCTATCTAAGTGGGAGTTCTTAAGTAATATGATTAATTGAACTTTAATTTATCATGAACTTAGTCCTGATAGTATTTGCATATCTATGTTGTAGATCAATAGCTCGCGTTTAGCTCCCCTGTTTTATTTTTGATATATTCCTAGAGAAAACTAAGTTGAAAGATGTTAGTAGCAATGATGCGGATTGGATCCGTGATCTGAGGATTATCCTCATTGCTGCATAGAAGAATTATGTCCTTGATGCACCGCTAGGTGACAGACCTATTGCAGGAGCATAGGTTTCACTAGTGGCTTCTCTCAAGAGCATAAGTATTACGGTGGATAAACAAAGTACTGTCGAGTAATTGATAGAATTGAGCATAGTTATGAGAATATCTAGGTATGATCATGTATATAGGCATCACGTCCGCGACCAGTAGACCGAAACGATTCTGCATCTACTACTATTACTCCACACATCGACAGCTATCCAGCATGCATCTAGAGTATTAAGGTCATAAGAACAGAGTAATGCTTTAAGTAAGATGACATGATGTAGAGGGATAAACTCATGCAATATGATATAAACCCCATCTTTTTATCCTCGATGGCAACAATACAATACGTGCCTTGCTGCCCCTGCTGTCACTGGGAAAGGACACCGCAAGATTGAACCCAAAGCTAAGCACTTCTCCCATTGCAAAAAGATCAATCTAGTAGGCCAAACCAAACTGATAATTCGAAGAGACTTGGAAAGATAACCAATCATACATAAAAGAATTCAGAGGAGATTCAAATATTGTTCATAGATAATCTTGATCATAAACCCACAATTCATCGGATCTCGACAAACACACCTCAAAAGAAGATTACATCGAATAGATCTCCAAGAAGATCGAGGAGAACTTTGTATTTAGATCCAAAGAGAGAAAAGAAGCCATCTAGCTAATAACTGTGGACCCGAAGGTCTGAGGTAAACTACTCACACACCATCGGAGAGGCTATGGTGTTGATGTAGAAGCCCTCCATGATCAATGCCCCCTCCGACGGAGCGTCGGAAAAGGACCCGAGATGGGATCTCACGGGTACAGAAGGTTGCGGCGGTGGAAATAGGGTTTTTGCTCCTCTTCTGATGTTTCCAGGGTATATGGGTATATATAGGAGGAAGAAGTACGTCGGTGGAGCAACGTGGGCCCCATGAGGGTGGAGGGCGCGCATGGGGGGGGGGGTATGCGCGCCCCCTGCCTCGTGCTCTCCTCGTTGATTGCTTTATGTGGACTCCAAGTCCTCTAGATCATGTTTGTTCCGAAAATCACGTTCCCGAAGGTTTCATTCTGTTTGGACCCGTTTTATATTGCTTTTCTGCGAAACACTGAAATAGACAAAAACAACAATTTGGGCTGGGCCTCCGGTTAATAGGTTAGTCCCAAAAATAATATAAAAGTGTATAATAAAGCCCATTAAACATCCAAAACAGAATATAATATAGCATGGAACAATCAAAAATTATAGATACGTTGGAGACGTATCAGCTATCAAACATCACAACGTAACTGGGTGATTATAAAGATGCTCTACAGGTGTCTCCGATGGTGATTGTTGAGTTAGCATAGATCGATATTAGGATTTTTCACTCTGAGTATCGGAGAGGTATCTCTGGGCCCTCTCGGTAATGCACATCACTATGAGCCTTGCAAGCAATGTGACTAATGAGTTAGTCACGGGATGATGCATTACGGAACGAGTAAAGAGATTTGCCGGTAACGAGATTGAACTAGGTATTGAGATACCGACGATCGAATCTCGGGCAAGTAACATACCGATGACAAAGGGAACAACGTATGTTGTTATGCGATTTGACCGATAAAGATCTTCATAGAGTATGTAGGAACCAATATGAGCATCCAGGTTCCGCTATTGGTTATTGACCGGAGATGAGTCTCGGTCATGTCTACATAGTTCTCGAACCCGTAGGGTCCGCACGCTTAACGTTCGGTGACGATCGATATTATGAGTTTATGTGTTTTGATGTACCGAAGGTAGTTCGGAGTACTGGATGTGATTACGGACATGACAAGGAGTCTCGAAATGGTCGAGACATGAAGATTGATATATTGGAAGGTCATGTTTGGACACTGGAAAGGTTTCGGATGAGTTCGAGCATATACCGGAGTACCAGGGGGGTACCGGAACCCCCCGGGGCTATATGGGCCTACATGGGCTTTAGTGGGAGATAGAGGAGGCGGCCAAGAGGTGGGGGCACGCCCCCCCAAGCCCAATCCAAATTGGGAAGGGGGCCGGCCCCCCTTTCCTTCCTCTCCTCTTCCCCTTCCTTCCCCCTCCTATTAGGACTAGGAAAGGGGGAAACCTACTCCTAGTAGGAGTAGGAATCCCCCCTTGGGGCGCACCATGAGGGCCGGCCGGCCCCCTCCTCCCCTCCTTTATATACGGGGGAGGGGGGCACCCCATAGACACACAAAGTTGATTGTTTAGCCATGTGCGGTGCCCCCCTCCACAGATTTCCACCTCGGTCATATCGTTGCAGTGCTTAGGCCAAGCCCTGTGCTCGTAGCTTCATCATCACCGTCAGCACGCCGTCGTGCTGACGAAACACTCCCTCGACCTCAGCTGGATCTAGAGTTCGTGGGACGTCACCGAGCTGAACATGTGTAGATCACGGAGGTGCCGTATCTTTGGTGCTAGGATCGGTCGGATCATGAAGACGTACGACTACATCAACTGCGTTGTCATAATGCTTCCGCTTATGGTCTACGAGGGTACGTGGACAACACTTTCCCCTCTCGTTGCTATGCATCACCTAGATAGATCTTGCGTGTGCGTAGGATTTTTTTTGAAATTACTACGTTCCCCAACAGTGGCATCCGAGCCAGGTTATGCGTAAATGTTATATGCACGAGTAGAACACAAAGAGTTGTGGGCGATAATAGTCATACTGCTTACCGGCATGTCATACTTTGATTCGGCGGTATTGTTGGATGAAGCGGCTCAGGCCGACATTACGCGTACGCTTACGCGAGACTGGTTCTACCGACGTGCTTCGCACACAGGTGGCTAGTGGGTGTCAGTTTCTCCAACTTTAGTTGAATCGAGTGTGACTACGCCCGGTCCTTGTTGAAGGTTAAAACAACACACTTGACAAAAAATCGTTGTGGTTTTGATGCGTAGGTAAGAACGGTTCTTGCTCAGCCCGTAGCAGCCACGTAAAACTTGCAACAACAAGGTAGAGGACGTCTAACTTGTTTTTGCAGGGCATGTTGTGATGTGATATGGTCAAGACATGATGCTAAATTTCATTGTATGAGATGATCATGTTCTGTAATAAAGTTATCGGCAACTGGCAGGAGCCATATGGTTGTCGCTTTATTGTATGAAATGCAATTGCCATGTAATTGCTTTACTTTATCACTAAGCGGTAGCGATAGTCGTAGAAGCAATAGTTGGCGAGACGACAACGATTCTTCGATGGAGATCAAGGTGTCAAGCCGGTGACGATGGTGATCATGATGGTGCTTTGGAGATGGAGATGAAAGGCACAAGATGATTTGACGATAGCATCTTATTTTGCTTAGTTCGACGATAGCATTATAAGCTGATCTCTCACTAAATTTCAAGGTATAAGTGTTCTTTCTGAGTATGCACCATTGCTACAATTCGTCGTGCCGAGACACCACGTGATGATCGGGTGTGATAAGCTCTACGTTCACATACAACGGGTGCAAGCCAGTTTTGCACATGCAAAATACTCAGGTTAAACTTGACGAGCCTAGCATATGCAGATATGGCCTCGGAACACTAAGACCGAAAGGTCGAGCGTGAATCATATAGTAGATACGATCAACATAGTGATGTTCACCATTGAAAACTACTCCATCTCACGTGATGATCGGACAGGGTTTAGTTGATATGGATCACGTGGTCACTTAGATGATTAGAGGGATGTCTATTTAAGTGGGAGTTCTTAAGTAATATGATTAATTGAACTTTAATTTATCATGAACTTAGTACCTGATAGTATTTTGCATGTCTATGTTGTTGTAGATAGATGGCCCGTGCTGTTGTTCCGTTGAATTTTAATGCGTTCCTAGAGAAAGCTAAGTTGAAAGAAGATGGTAGCAATTACACGGATTGGGTCCGTAACTTGAGGATTATCCTCATTGCTGCATAGAAGAATTACGTCCTGGAAGCACCGCTAGGTGACAAACCCACTGCAGGAGCAACGCGAGATGTTCACTACAAGAAATTTGTCAACTAGTGACCTTCTGTCAGTGACCCTGGAAGAATTGGTCATAGATCTATGACCATTTCAGACCAATTGGTCAAAAGCTGTTCGGGGGGCTCCAAACCCTAAACTATAACGACCATTTTGGTCAGAAAGGTCGTAATTTCCTTACACGAAATGGTCATAAAGCAGATAGTACTGGTCCACTGCCTTATTTCTAGCTAATCACGACCAATATAGATGGTCATAACCTTGTAAATTGTGGTGGGTTGCTATGACTAGGCGCCACCTCATCAGTTTTGCCTATGTGTCATGTCCATGTGGCAATTTTTGCCCCAGGTTGTGAAGCAACCTATATTTCTGTCATTCCCAAAATTCCCAAAAAAATCTCATAAATTCTTTGGGTCATATCTTTGTCAAATATGTAAAAAAACCTTCCTTGCCTAGTTCAAAAATAATTCAACAATATTCATTTCCCTATTTTGTTCAGAACAACACTTTGTGAAGGAAGTACCACTTTGGCATGTCCAAATAGTATCCATTTTCTACAGTGCTTTCCTATGCCCAAATAACCATCCTCCACCAAATGCCAGCTCAAAGCATTCATTATTTTGAGCCCAGCTTCAACATTCGTATTTATGTCGAGTGTGGTACTTTGCAAAGCAAGTACCACCTAGGCTCCTCCTTTTGTGATGACAATTTGTGAAGACGGTCTTCTTAGTAACTGATCATCCTCAGCCAAAACTCACGCCCATTAGCCATGTACATTTCCCGTACCGCTAATCAAACACTTGGCTGCTAATTCATGTTTGAGCATCGATCGGTCTCCTCGTGAGAATATTATGTTGTAATTTTATTCCTAGCACCTACCTGGGGAGTGCCCAACCCACTAGACATGCCTAGGCCGCCCAGAACACATGGCAACGCCATGGTCACGTGGTGACCACGCGGCGGGCATGCGAGTTTACGTGCTCTAGAGTTGGGGCCCTCGGCCACCGCCCAAACCTCAACGTATCGCCACCAAACCATGTATTTATGATTAAATAGGTACTTATGTAACTAGAAATCATTTTTGGAAAAAATAAATAGCAAACTATGAGGCAGCTGCAGTTCAAATTTGACCCGCTTCCAGCTGAATCGGCGGAAATTTGTCTTTTTCACGAGAGGTGGATCAAAACTTTTTACACCCAATCATTTTGTCAATTGTGCATTAAATATGCCCTAGTATTTTATAAAATTGATTTGGTCCAATTTTGCAACAATTATTTGGGAGGTCCTTCACAAAAAGACCTCCTTTTGGGCACTCGAAAAATGGAAAATGGTTTTTTCGTCCAAAGAAATTGAAAACTTCCTTAGGAAACATTGTTTGCCATTCCAATATGCACCCTTGTGCACAATATGAGATCATTTGAACAAACTATGCCATGAATGTGGCCATAAGATTGATCATTTGGCTTGAAAGCCATTGATCTCCACACGTGATAGCTCGTTTCTGAGAACACTTTTTAAAAATAATTGTCGTATTACAAGTTTGTTATTTTTCCTGGGAACTTGGCCACATATAATGACACAATGCGAAGGTTTCCCAATTTTTTGATTTCTTTTGAATTTTTTATGACCGTTTCAAAATGCGGTCAAAACGGCGGGAATGACCGTTCCTAGCTAGTGGTTGAATCTTGGAAAACTTTTGATGTTTCTATGATTAAATAGATACTTATGTACCTAGAAATTATTTTTGGAAAAATAAAGAGCAAACTATGAGGCAGCCGCAGTTCAAATTTGACTCGCTTCCAACTAAATCAGCGGAAATTTGTCTTTTTCACCAGAGGTGGATCAAAAATTTTTACACCCAACCATTTGGTCAATTGTGCATTAAATATGGCGTAATATTTTAGAAAATTGATTTGTTCCAATTTTGCAACAATTATTTGGGAGGTCCTTCACAAAAAACCTCCTTTTGGGCACTCGAAAAATGGAAAATGGTTTTTTCGTCCAAAGAAAATGAAAACTTCCTTAGGCAACATTTTTTGCCATTCCAATATGCACCCTTGCACACAATATGAGATCATTTGAACAAACTATGCCATGAATGTGGCCAGAAGAATGATCATTTGGCTTGAAAGCCATTGATCTCCACACGTGATAGCTCGTTTCTGAGAACACTTTTTAAAAATAATTGCCGTATTACAAGTTTATTATTTTTCCTGGGAACTTGGCCACATGTAATGACACAATGCAAAGGTTTCCCAATTTTTTATTTTTTTGAATTTTTATGCCCGTTTCAAAATGCGGTCAAAACGGCGGGAATGACCGTTCCTAGCTAGTGGTTGAATCTTGGAAAACTTTTGATGTTTCTCTGATTAAATAGATACTTATGCACCTAGAAATGATTTTTGGAAAAAATAAAGAGCAAACTATGAGGCAGCCGCAGTTCAAATTTGACCCGCTTTCAGCTGAATCAACGGAAATTTGTCTTGTTCACCAGAGGTGGATCAAAACTTTTTACACCCAACCATTTGGTCAATTGTGCATTAAATATGGCCTAGTATTTTAGAAAAATGATTTGGTCCAATTTTGCAAGAATTATTTGGGAGGTCCTTCACAAAAAAACCTCCTTTTGGGCACTCGAAAAATGGTGAATGGTTTTTTCGTCCAAAGAAAATGAAAACTTCCTTAGGCCATATTGTTTGCCATTCCAATATGCACCCTTGTGCACAATATGAGATCATTTGAACAAACTATGCCATGAATGTGGCGAGAAGATTGATCATTTGGCTTGAAAGCCATTGATCTCCACACGTGATAGCTCGTTTCTGAGAACACTTTTTAAAAATAATTGCCGTATTACAAGTTTGTTATATTTCCTGGGAACTTGGCCACATATAATGACACAATGCGAAGGTTTCCCAATTTTTTTATTTCTTTATTTTTTTTATGCCCGTTTCAAAATGCGGTCAAAACAGCGGGCTTGACCGTTCCTAGATAGTGGTTGAATCTTGGAAAACTTTTGATGTTTCTCTGATCAAATAGATACTTATGTACCTAGAAATTATTTTTGGAAAAAATAAAGAGCAAACTATGAGGCAGCCGCAGTTCAAATTTGACCCGCTTCCAGCTGAATCAGCGGAAATTTGTCTTTTTCACCAGAGGTGGATCAAAACTTTTTACACCGAACCATATGGTCAATTGTGCATTAAATGTGGCCTATTATTTTAGAAAAATGATTTGGTCCAATTTTGCAACAATTATTTGGTAGGTTCATCACAAAAAACATCATTTGGGGCACTCGAAAAATGAAAAATTGATTTTTCGTTATTCGAGGAATAACACTACTAATTATTTGGAAACTTAACAAACATTGTCATAAAAAGAGAAGGAAACTTACCATTAGGCGTCGTGGTGCTGCGTTGGAGCTCACGCTGCAATGGAGTTTCACTGGGCGCCATGATGCTGCGTTGGTAGCGCCTATTGTTAATTAATTACGACTATTTTAGATGGTCATAAGCGTGCGCTTTGTTCTGATTGGTCTATGGGCATGTCACGCGGATCCAGCATTAGAGACCGTCGGATACTACCAGATCCAACGTCCCACACCCCTCACCCTCTCCCCCACCCACACCCACCCGAAAGCTGCTCCCCTCACGTACACTACATGCCGTTGAGGCACTGACATGTGGGCCTAATTCCTCGCGGGCCCACCTATCAGTGGCCGAATACCACCCTCTCCCCCGCACACCACTCACCCACCGCACACCACTCCTCCCCCTCTCCACCTCTCCCCAGCACACCACTCCTCCCCCATGACCCGCACCCAAACCCTAACCCCTCCCGTCGGACCCCTCTCCCCTGATTGGACCGCCACCGCCACCTACGGCGGCCGATCCCGCCGCGACCTCCCCTCCCACCTCAAGCCGCTCCTCCCGCCTTCGTCGACGACCACCTGCTCCCGCAGCTCGCGCCCGCACGCCACCTCCCCTTCTCATCGCCTCGCTCCTCCCTTCCCCGCCGACCACCCTCTCCATGACCACTCGTCGCCACCGCCGCCTCCGCCCTCGCCTCCGCGTTCTCCGTGCCGCTCTCCAGCCGTACCTCTCCCTCTCTCCCATGGCGCCAGATTGAGCCGACGGGGTTAGTCCGCGGCTAGATCCGTCATGGCCACAGCAGGCCTTCTGGATTCGCACCGTCGTCGAGCTGGATGCGCACCTCGTCGCGCGGCCTCGTCTGCCTCCACAGCTCACCCTCGCGTCTCCTCCATGGCGTCGGCTTCCAGATCCGCCCATGGGTTGGACATGGTGCTCCATCTCCATGGCGAGTTGGCTGCATCCCCACGTCTACTTTCGCTCGGCCATCCGCGCGTGCTTCTGCTGCTCATATAGGTGATGTGTCTTCTATCGATTTGCTCTTCTCCCCTCTACCTTACGTGATGTGTCTTCCCTCCTCACGCAGGTGCACGCACCACGGGCGCCCCGAATCGAGAAGGTGACGCGGCGGCCCCCCAGATCCACGATGAGCCGCATCTGGCTCGTCCTCACGGCTGTCGGCCACGTCCTCGACACGGTTCTAGGTACTGACATTCCCCCCTCCCCGCACACATCCTCCACCTGCTCTTGCTTACTCTGATCCTCCCATTCCGCTTTTGGTTGGGGCGTTCCTGTATTGATCCATATGCATGCATTAATTTGTAGCTGTGCATGCGACGTGGAGCCTCATCTTCGAGCTGCTTGACCTCAAGGGCGAGGTGGACGACGATGCTCTGGTTCTTGTGTGATGTTGCCAACAGCAAGATGCAGCGAATAACTTGGTAATCATTACTCCAGTAGTGAATAGTTGATTAGTCGAGCGACTGCTAATCATCTGGTGGCCTTGGACTTGTATAGGAATTAGCAAGATGCGGGGAAGTTTCCTTTCTTGAACATCGTAGCTAGATTTCCTGCGTATAGGAATTAGCTAGATTTTGGTGAGAAAATGCTACTTCTCAACTCATCTCCGCTGCTTTAGTTTACTGTACACAAGCCTACGAGATGCATGATGTGGGTGCCTAATGAATTCTTTTCATTCAGCGTTATGTCATACAAATCAAAATCGTTGCCCAATCGATCTTAGATACCACCGGCCAAGGAACACATAGAATATTTATAGAACCTTTTTGAGAAGGAGAACAGAACAGAGAAGAGTATTAATCACTTGAAGAGTAGACAAAGCCTAAAGTACAGAACAACTGAGCTCGCCTGAACTATTCTTTCAGTCTCACTTCGTAGATTACCCAACTAGCTGCGAGTAGACAGGCGAGGCATGGCTTGGTTACTGACTGCGGTTACTGGTAATAACCTTTTACATCCTGGTATAGCTTCAAGTGTACATTCACCATGGTTACTGCCTGTGTATAAACCAGTTTTCAATGTACTAGCGACATGTTTTAGCAATGAAAGTTGCAGTTTCTATAACTGAAATGCTACAAAAATAGGGGCCAAAGTGGCAGATTGTTTCTTTTTTAGGGGCAAAGTGGCAGATTAGTTGGCACTGTAGTAAGTTGCTTACGTTGGTCTGGCGCACTCAGTCATGTTTCTTTGCACTAGAATTTTCAAAAAACACATGATTTTTTTAGGGGTGGCTGTCTAAACTGAATTGCTTAGAACTTTCCTATCCAAACAAGAGTTGCCATTTTCAGTATAATATGAGATTTCTGTGATGACTAGTCGAATCACTCCTACAGACTTTTGTTCTTTGATTTGAAAATTGTAGCTCACATAGTACAATAGTTGGTGTTGTAGCTGAGCACCTTTCTTTTTCTTCAGTACAGCCACATGTTTTTTCTTTAGCTCTCAAACTGCAGCTTACCCTTTCTTAGCTCTTAGCTTTCTCAGTTCTTAAAATGCAGCTCAAATCGTTGTGATATATATTTCTCAGTTTCATTGATCCTCTCTTTTTCAGCGCGAGCGCCAACGCGGCGGGGCGGGGCTTGCTCGGCCCGTTTGGGCTGCTCGTGCTGGTCAACGACGGCCTGTCGGAGTAGACCGACATCTACTTCTACCTGGTCAAGGGTGCGGACGGGAAGCTCATCACTCATTTCTGCCAAGACGCCTTCAGGTATGCACACATCAATCTTAAATCTGCACGCGCTTCTAATTACAGTGTACTATGCCATGTTGTTTCAGTATTATTGATGTAATAACATCTTTTCATGTGGGGTGGAGGGAGTGGCATCTATCTATCTTACCTTGCTGCGAAACTACTTGCCATCTCAAATCATGTTTGTCAGGTCATTGAAGGCGAACGTTCTCGTCAAGGCCGTTTACGGCAGCTTCGTCCCTGTTCTTGATGGAGAAAATCTGTTAGTGAGAATACTTGGACGTTTCTTAAAGTAAATTCAGAAGCGTCAGTCGACATATTAAGATTGATTGGTCTTTGACTCATCAGTTACTGATTTGATTTTGTCCTGGCGGGGCGCTACTAGGCCAAGCAGAACAGGCAGAATATCATGTCGGCCCGCATCATCAAGCACACCATGGAGATCATACACCTCCTCACAGACGCCAACCCCATATTCCCTTCTGTCCTTCCTTGAGATAGCTAGTATTATATGATGTCGGTTTAATGGATGAGAGTAGCAGTAGGATCGTATTTTTCTTCAGCTGCTATCGATTGTCACTGTTTCCTTTTCCTTCACATAGCTAGTATTAACTGGTTGCTTGCTTCTGTACAATGCTATCTATGGGTTATTAGTATTGTTTATCCCGACCATGAGCTTGAATGGTGTAGGAGTACAACAGCACCAGGTTAATTTGTAGAAGTGAGGTTACTGAATTTTTTCTATGCCATGGTACAATTATAATTCGAATGGTAGCCAGTTGACACGAGCTGTTTGGCCCAATTCCAGGTCTCTATTAGGGGGTACAATTTATTACTTTTTGTATAGATTTGTTAGCAATGGATGAACTGATCAGGGAAACAATTCTGAGCTGATCTGAAGTTCTGAATTGGTCCAGCAGATCTGAATTTGGAGTGCTTTCTGTACTGCAGTCAGTGCCTCAGTGCTATATGTTAGTGTCAGGCTGTTCGGCAGTTTTCTGCTTCTCTGCTGGTAGCTTATAAGAATACAATTCTCACTGAATGTACTTGCATTCTTACTGTATCTACTGCTGCCACAATCATTCTTATACCAACTTATTTATCATAGCTAAATAATAAACTGTAGAGGCAATTTTGCAGCCTGTCAATGCTACGAGGATAACAATGACCCTTGCCCCGTTAACTTATAGTACTTCTGCTCTGCTCTGCTCCTCAAGGTACCCTCATCTTTGATTTCTTCCCTTCAACTCTATGATGCTGCTTTCCTTCCTCGTGTAGGCACGCCCCAATGCTCATGGGGATGTCTCATCTGGAAGTTCAGTAAGTAAGACATGTGTTTTCCAGCAAATTAGTTCTTTGTTGAGGATGAATTTTGGTGCTTATCTCTTGATGAAGTGAATATGTGGTGCTTACTGCCGTTCAATTGCTAAGAATTTTGTTGCTACCATTAGGAGGAAAGTCCTGTAAGAACTAGTATGTCCTAGGCCTAGGATCTGTTCTTGGCAGGCTTTGCAAATAGGAACATGATATATCTTGTATATCTTTTTTGTGTGCCAAGGTGCTTATAGGTTGCTGTGATGATGAATATAAATATTAAGAACTGCTCATGCATGCATCTGGACCTCTTATTGTAGTAGCTGGTATGCTTGATGAGTGTATCTCCGTCTCCTTACTGTTTTCCTACAACCATAAATCTTGATGCATGGTTATTATGGTCTGTTTCGTTAGATCTGTTCTGCTGGTGCTTAAAATTTGACATGCCTGGATTCTGATTGAACTCGTTGTTACAATTCTTTTCATTTCTATGATCAATTTAGTTAGAGTTGCACATGTCAGTATACTATATACCAAAAAAATCCTAGCTAGTTAGAACATTTTAGTCCCCCCATAAACACATACTGGTTAGTGGTAGTCATACTATTTGTGTACATTTCATTTGCTGTCAATTCTTGCTTATAAATTATTGGATCCCTCATTGGCTACTGTTTGATTCTTATTCTAGTTTGGCTTACACATTTGAGTGAGAACATTGGCTTACACATTCTTATTCTTATATGTTCATTCTTATTTTTTGCACAGGAAAAGTGCGAATCCAAGTACAAAGCTGTGAAGCATATCAACAAAGAGTAGCATATTATGTGTTGTAACTGTAGGCAGTTGTAGGCTTATCTGGGTTGTAGTATACTGTAACGTTTGTAATAGACTAATGTCGTGTTGTTTTGGACAAATTTCATTTGCTCTCTAGATTTTTCAAAATAATGATTGTGTATGTCATTTGAATACCCGGGAAATGGAAACTTGACAAGGGGATCCAAGTTATAATGGTTGTTTCACAGATTTCGAAATTTTTGATGTGTGGGACCAATTTTGCGATAAGAATGACAAGTGGGACCAGTCTAGCTGGTGGGACCAGCTGCAAAATAAAATGGATGAAAATAAAAAATCAGTACACTGTAAAAGGCTGCATCCTAGAAACAAAAGGCCGAATTGATGGCCCAAGCCCATGTAGCTAGAGAAAAAAACAGAAAAAAATATACAGTAAAAAGGCTAAATGAATGGGCTCGGCCCATGTAAAACACTCAATCGGACCGGGCTGAATCTTGTCAACGACCTTCTCAATTGGTCGTAATTTTGCAACGTCAGATTACCACGTCAGATCCGACGTGGCCTGGGCAGACAGCCAGTGACCAAAACAAAAGGTCATGGGTTCAACGACCTTCTATTTTGGTCGTAAACGTCTACGACCTTCTCACAGAGAAGGTCGTTAATTTCAGTTTACGACTGTCAGCTTTTGACCTTCTGCTTTTTGTCACAAAAAGGTCGCAAATGAAAAACAATGACCTTTCAGTGACCAATAGTCAAGGTCACATGTTGACATATTTCTTGTAGTGGTTATGAACGTCTGGCAGAGCAAAGCTGATGACTACTCGATAGTTCAGTGTGCCATGATTTACGGCTTAGAACTGGGACTTCAACGACGTTTTGAACGTCATGGAGCATATGAGATGTTCCAGTAGTTGAAGTTAATATTTCAAGCAAATGCCCGGATTTAGAGATATGAAGTCTCCAATAAGTTCTACAGCTACAAAATGGAGGAGAATAGTTTTGTCAGTGAACATATACCCAGAATGTCTGGGTACCACAACCACTTGACTCAACTGGGAGTTAATCTTCCTGATGATATTGTCATTGACAGAGTTCTTCAATCACTGCCACCAAGCTACAAGAGCTTCGTGATGAACTATAATATGCAAGGGATGGATAAGACAATTCCCGAGCTCTTCGCAATGCTAAAGGCTGCGGAGGTAGAAATCAAGAAGGAGCATCAAGTGTTGATGGTCAAAAAGACTACCAGTTTCAAGAAAAAGGGTAAAGGGAAGAAGGGGAATTTCAAGAAGAACAACAAGCAAGTTGCTGCTCAAGTGAAGAAGCCCAAGTCTGGACCTAAGCCTGAGACTGAGTGCTTCTACTGCAAAGGTACTGGTCACTGGAAGCGGAACTGCCCCAAGTATTTGGCGGAGAAGAAGGATGGCAAAGTAAAAGGTATATTTGATATACATGTTATTGATGTGTACCTTACTAATGCTCGCTGTAGCGCCTGGGTATTTGATACTGGTTCTATTGCTAATATTTGCAACTCGAAACAGGGGCTACAGATTAAGCGAAGATTGGCTAAGGACGAGGTGACGATGCGCATGGGAAATGGTTCCAAAGCCGATGTGATCGCCGTCGACACGCTACCTCTACATCTACCTTCGGGATTAGTTTTAGACCTAAATAATTTTTATTTGGTGCCAGCGTTGAGCATGAACATTATATCTGGATCTTGTTTGATGGTTGTTCTATTTATATGAGTAATATCTTTTATGGTCATGCACCCTTGATGAGTGGTCTGTTTTTACTAAATCTTGATAGTAGTGATACACATGTTCATAGTGTTGAAGCCAAAAGATATAAGTTTAATAATGATAGTGCAACTTATTTGTGGCACTGCCATTTAGGTTATATTGGTGTAAAGCGCATGAAGAAACTCCATGCAGATGGACTTTTGGAATCACTTGATTATGAATCACTTGATGCTTGCGAATCATGTCTCATGGGCAAGATGACTAAGACTCCGTTCTTCGGAACAATGGAGCGAGCAACAGACTTGTTGGAAATAATACATACCGATGTATGCGGTCCGATGAGTGTTGATGCTCGCGGCGGGTATCATTATTTTCTTACCTTCACAGATGATTTGAGCAGATATGGGTATGTCTACTTGATGAAACATAAGTCTGAAACATTTGAAAAGTTCAAAGAATTTCAAAGTGAAGTGGAAAATCATCGTAACAAGAAAATAAAGTTTCTATGATCTGATCGCGGAGGAGAATATTTGAGTTACGTGTTTGGTCTTCATTTGAAACAATGCGGAATAGTTTCGCAACTCACGCCACCTGGAGCACCACAGCGTAATGGTGTGTCCGAACGTTGTAATCGTACTTTACTAGATATGGTGCGATCTATGATGTCTCTCACTGATTTACCGCTATCGTTTTGGGGCTATGCTTTAGAGACGGCTGCATTCACATTAAATAGGGCACCATCTAAATCCGTTGAGACGACACCTTATGAACTGTGGTTTGGCAAGAAACCCAAGTTGTCGTTTCTTAAAGTTTGGGGCTGCGATGCTTATGTGAAAAAGCTTCAACCTGATAAGCTCGAACCCAAATCGTAGAAATGTGTCTTCATAGGATACCCAAAGTAGACTATTGGGTACACCTTCTATCACAGATCCGAAGGCAAGATATTCGTTTCTAAGAATGGGTCCTTTCTAGAGAAGGAGTTTCTCTCGAAAGAAGTGAGTGGGAGGAAAGGAACTTGATGAGGTAATTGTACCTTCTCCCGAATTGGAAAGTAGTTCATCACATAAAACAGTTCCAGTGATTCCTACACCAATTAGTGAGGAAGCTAATGATAGTGATCATGAAACTTCAGATCAAGTTACTACTGAACCTCGTAGGTCAACCAGAGTAAGATCCGCACCAGAGTGGTATGGTAATCATGTTCCGGACGTCATGTTACTAGACCATAACGAACCTACGAACTATGAGGAAGCAATGATGAGCCTAGATTCCCCAAAATAGCTTGAGGCCATGAAATCTGAGATGGGATCCATGTATGAGAACAAAATGTGGACTTTGGTTAACTTGCCCGATGATCGGCAAGCCATCGAGAATAAATGGATCTTCAAGAAGAAGACTGACGCTGACGGTAATGTTACTGTCTACAAAGCTCGACTTATTGCGAACGGTTTTCGACAAGTTCAAGGAGTTGACTACGACGAGACTTTCTCGCCTGTAGCGATGCTTAAGTCTGTCCGAATCATGATAGCAATTGCCGCATTTTATGATTATGAAATTTGGCAAATGGATATCAAAATTGCATTCCTGAATGGGTTTCTGGAAGAAGAGTTGTATATGATGCAACCAGAAGGTTTTGTCGATCTGAAGGATGCTAACAAAGTGTGCAAGCTCCAGCGATCCATTTATAAACTGGTGCAATCCTCTCGGAGTTGGAATAAATGTTTTGATAGTGTGGTCAAAGGATATGGTTTTATACACACTTTTGGAGAAGCCTGTATTTACAAGAAAGTGAGTGTTTATATTGAATGGTGGAGTTGTCAGTTGGTGCAGTTCTACGCAGAGCGTCGTGGCAGGATCTACGTGTAAAGCGGAATACATAGCTGCTTCGGAAGCAGCAAATGAAGGAGTCTGGATGAAGGAGTTCATATCCAATGTCATACCTAGTGCATCGGGACCAATGAAAATCTTTTGTGACAATACTGGAGCAATTGCCTTGGCGAAGGAATCCAGATTTCACAAGAGAACCAAGCACATCAAGAGACGCTTCAATTCCATCCGTCATCAAGTGTCGGAAGGGGACATAGAGATATGCAAGATACATACGGATCTGAATGTTACAGACCCGTTGACTAAGCCTCTCTCACGAGCAAAACATGATCAGCACCAAGACTCCATGGGTGTTAGAATCATTACAATGTAATCTAGATTATTGACTAGTGCAAGTGGGAGACTGAAGGAAATATGCCCTAGAGGCAATAATAAAGTTGTTATTTATATTTCCTTATATCATGATAAATGTTTATTATTCATGCTAGAATTGTATTAACCGGAAACTTAGTACATGTGTGAATACATAGACAGACAGAGTGTCAATAGTATGCCTCTACTTGACTAGCTCGTTAATCAAAGATGGTTAAGTTTCCTAGCCATGGACAAAAGAGTTGTCATTTGATAAATGGGATCACATCATTAGAGAATGATGTGATTGACTTGACCCATCCGTTAGCTTAGCACGATGATCGTTTAGTTTGTTGCTATTGCTTTCTTCATAACTTATACATGTTCCTATGACTATGAGATCATGCGACACCCGAATACCGGAGGAACACTTAGTATGCTATCAAACGTCACAACGTAACTGGGTCATTATAAAGATGCTCTACAGGTGTCTCCGATGATGTTTGTTGAGTTGGCATAGATCGCGATTAGGATTTGTCACTCCGAGTATCGGATAGGTATCTCCGGGCCCTCTCGGTAATGCACATCACTATAAGCCTTGCAAGCAATGTGACTAATGAGTTAGTCACGGGATGATGCATTACGGAACGAGTAAAGAGACTTGCCGGTAACGAGATTGAACTAGGTATTGAGATACCGACGATCGAATCTCGGGCAAGTAACATACCGATGACAAAGGGAACAATGTATGTTGTTATGCGGTTTGACCGATAAAGATCTTCATAGAATATGTAGGAACCAATATGAGAATCCAGGTTCTGCTATTGGTTATTCACGGGAGATGAGTCTCGGTCATGTCTACATAGTTCTCGAACCCGTAGGGTCCGCACGCTTAACGTTCGCTGACGATCGGTATTATGAGTTTATGTGTTTTGATGTACCGAAGGTAGTTTGGAGTCCTGGATGTGATTACGGACATGACGAGGAGTCTCAAAATGGTTGAGACATGAAGATTGATATATTGAAAGGTTATGTTTGGACACCGGAAAGGTTTCGGATGAGTTCGGACATATACCGGAATATCGAGGGGTTACCAGAACCCCCCGGGGGCTATATGGGCCTACATGGGCTTTAGTGGGAGATAGAGGAGGCGACCAAGAGGTAGGGGATACGCGCATTGTATGTAGGGGATATGCGCTCGGTTGCCACCCAGCGATCTATGCACCAAATTGGATCCCCGGTGGCGGCGTCGAAAAACCCTATTTGACACATTTGGGTGATACAGTCGGCGAAACGCACACACAAGGCGACCTAGCGAGCGATTTGGGCCGGCCCATCTATAGCTTACGTACAGCTTTCAGATTCTGGTATTGGGAAATCTCTAGAGGATTCCCAGCCAGTTTATAGTGGTTTTGGGAACCTTCTAGAAGGTTCCTAAACCATTTTTTATTTTTCCTTTCTATTTTTCGTTTTTATTTTTCCTGTTTTTTATTTTTCAGTTATTTTTCTTTTTTGTTTACTTTTTAATTTCTTTCAATTTTATTTTTACGACAAATTTTCTGAAAATAAAAAATGTTCGTATTTCTTAAAATTGGATCATTTTTCTAGATTTGGTTCCTGCATTTAAATTTTGTTCAGAAATTCCGAAAAAGTTTAAGTATTTCAAAATTTGTTCCCTTCTTTCAAAAAATGTTCAAAAATTCAGAAAAGATTAAAATTTCTGAAAATGTTTGCATTTTAAATTTCGTTCACAAATTCAAAATATGTCCGAGGATTTCAGAAAATGTTCCTATTTTTGAAAATTATTCACAATTCAAAAAAATCATGTTTCCAATATTTGTTCACAAACTAAAAATATGATTGGGAAATTACATAAAATGTTCGTGTTTTGCTAAAATTATTCATTATCATCTCTTCAGAAAATGTTCCTGTTTTGAAAATTTGTTCATAAATAAAAAAAATGTTTTCATAATTTGTTCGTAAATTGAAAACAAGTTTCGGAGAATTACATGAAATATTTGCCATTTGAAAAAATATTCATAATTTCGGAAATTATTAAAATTTTCAATTTTGCTCCTGCTTTTTTTGAAAAATGTTTGCATTTTTAAAAAGTTATTCGTAGTTTCAAAAAATAATCTTTTTCGATTTTGTTCCTTTTTTTACAATTTTTTTTGAGATTCCCAAAAAAGTTTGAAGTTTGTGAGCAAATTTGGAAAATGTTTATTTTTGTAAATATATTTACCTTTGTGAAAAAGAGAACCACGTTCGAGATTTTGAAAAAAATGTTTATTTTCTTTCGCCGCCTATAGTTTTTATCAGCTGAGCTGGCATTTTAGACAAACAAGTCTATGGTTCAGTCACTTGAGGTCGTGTGTTCGATCCCACACACGGTCGTTTTTGCAAATATTTTGCGAGCTGTTCATTGTATTTTGGGAAACGTTTGGGGCCGGGGCACCGGCCGAACCACTCGGCCGGTCGCGCGCGACCTGTGCGATCCCCTTCCATCGGCCCACAAATCGCTCGCCATTAACGCCCCACGCGGCTGCGCTGCTTCCTTTCTCTCTCTCTATTTCATCTCGCCGGTCCCTACCTCAGTTGGCCGTCGCCGTTCGCCGCCCCCGCCGGCCGTCCTCATCGCCGGTGGCCACCCGCGCCGGCCGTCCCCGTCGCCGTTCGCCGTCCTCGCTCGCCGGCCCCGGCGGAAGCTGGAACCGCGTCGTGGCCTGCTGCAACCGGTGCCCAGGAGAGCTGCCATCATGGATGGCGAGCATGGTGACGGCGAGCTGCGAGGACGGCGGCGCTCGCGGTGCAGACATGACGGAGGCATTGCAGAACCTGCCGCACGCCCTCATGCTACAACCGTTAACCGAAATGCTTCAAACCAAGATGAAAAAAGCTTCAACCAGATACATCAAAAGCTGCAAGCAGTCATTGCCATGGCGGAGTGCTACAACCGTCGACATAAAATGCTACAACCCTTGATGAAAAAGCTTCAACCCGAAACGATAGAGAAAGCATTAACCAAGGCTGCTATAAAGAAAAAAGCTGCAACCGTTGATAAAAAGCTTCGACAGTAGATGAAAAAAGCTACAACCATTGAAAAAGAAAGCTACAACCATACACTACATAACCAGAAAAGTTGCATCCGTTGTAGAGAAAGCTTCAATCGTATGTGCGAAATGCTTCAACCTGCGCGTGTCGCCACCGAGCCGCAATCACAGTGGATGGCTGGCGGCCGTCGTCGACGCAATTTCGTGCAGCGATGAGCAACAACGGCGAGGGGTGGCGGCGGAGCTACAACCGGGGAGAGCTACAAGCGTCGCCGCTGCAAGCTGCAACCGCAGATGTAGTTGTTTCATGTGTCGCGGCGACGATGAGGACGGCCGGTGAGGGTTGGAAGCGGCGACAGGGACGGGCGGCAAGGGTTGGAAGCGGCGACGGAGACGGGCGGCGAGGGATAGGAGGCGCGGCGCGGCGTAGCCCGAGCGAGGGGATCGAGCCAAGGAAGAAGAAGCTGGGGGCAAGTTTTTTTTTTGTCCAAATCCAACCGCGCACGGCTCGCATCGAACGGCTAGGGCTGGACCGGCTGTTCGGCCGGTGCGCCGGCGCCTAGCATCGCCCTTGTATTTTACTGTTGCCGTTCGTTCGTTCTGAATGATTAGAGTCAGCTCGTGACATTGGCTAGCTGCGTGGTCGCGTTTGCGGTTGGTCGCGGGTTGGATTCCCACCTACTTCCCTCCGTTCGGATTTACTTGTCGCAGAAATGGATGTATTTAGATGTATTTTAGTTTTAGATACATCCATTTTCGAGACAAGTAATTCCGAACGGAGGGAGTAGTCCGCAGCTTCATGTTGATTTTTCACAGCGCGCTACCTTATATGGGCCGGCCCAGGTCAGCTATCCCGTCGTATAGGAGCTTTTTTCGTTGCAGTGAACTTGCCTGCTGGGCCGAGGAGAAAAGGGCCCAGCGACAGCGACCGCGAACGATATATCACCGGCACGGCTCGGTTCCACGTTTTTGAGTTAGTACCACACCGCTCGGTTCCAAACGTAAGTAGCGGCATAAAAGTCCTGGTACTGACCGGGTTAATCGCCGAGGACAGCATTGACTGGACCAGCTAAGCTAGCTAGCTGGGCTAGCTCTGTTGAGGCATTACCAGACGACGCACTGACTGGACCAGCTAATTAAACGCTAGCTAGCTGGATTAGCTCTGCTGAGGTAAAAGCGTTCACTGGCCTGGCCACCCAGTTGAAGCAAGTCTTTTTTTTTTCTCCCTTCCTTTGTTTTTTACTCCATCCTATGACGGATTTTGTTCATTTTCCTTTTTCTTTTTTTTCTCCCACAGACTATTAACAATTGTCTTGTGGTATCCCCACCGCCACTATGGTCACAGAGGCGCCTCCCTAGCAGCAATAGGACTACGATGGTAGTGTCGGCGCCTAATTTGGCATGATGCAACTCATAAACTTGGACGCGTGATTTGTGTGGGCTAGAACAGCCCAGTAACGGCACTCTCATGCCACTCTACGGCGGCACGTCACCAGCGACGGTGATGAATCAACCCGAGGACAAACACCTGAAAACCAGCCTCCTAGTCATAGGCACTTGGCCACAAAGATCCGCACTGGGGCAACATCTACATGAATCCCTGCCCAGATCCCTAGATTTGCATACTACAAAGAAGCCAGATCTTGGCCAAGGCCTTAGATCAGCTTGCATGCATGTACTTAAACTGATGTTGCATGTCAGTTAGAAATATTTTCTCAAGAAAGTATAACTTACAAGATTAGCTTGAAGGTGCATGTCATGTAACCCGACAACTACCTAAGGTCATATCTAAGTATAGCCCCCAAATCCCCCATTTGACCTCTCGAGGGATTTTGGACAAAAT
This sequence comes from Triticum aestivum, assembly GCF_018294505.1. Lineage (NCBI taxonomy): Eukaryota > Viridiplantae > Streptophyta > Magnoliopsida > Poales > Poaceae > Triticum > Triticum aestivum. The sequence goes on from NC_057814.1 coordinate 637,860,774, forward strand.
TTTGCACCTGACCAGTCCTGGTGGGCGCGAGGCGAGACGAAAAAAATACCGAAAAGGAACAATCTCGCAAAGAATCTGAACTCGTGACCTTGCACTTCTAAACCTCATGTGCTAGCCACTACAAGAGAGGATAGTTGGTGAATTTTAGGAAGCATTAAACTATTTAACGACATACTGCGGCGTCGAGATTTGAAAACTTTTTGAAACATTGTCTTAGAATATTTTTTTAGAAAAATCCAAATATTTTTAAAATCCCAGCATTTCTTGAAAATAGGAAAACATTTCTTTTGAAAACGCGAACATTTTCTGGAACATGATTGAGCAGGCGTACTAAGTTGTAACTCTGCTGAATGTAAAAGCGTTCACTGGCCTGGCCACCCAGTGAAGCCTTTTTTGCTGTCTCCCTCTTACTCTATAATCTTTTCTTTACTCCAGCGTACGACGGATTGTTAGCACTAAGTATAATTTCTCTCTCTCTCTCTCTCTCTCTCTCTCTGGCCGTTGGATCGTTGATTTTCTTTTTTCTTTTTTTTTCTCCCTCGACTATTACCATTATTGCACATATATTCTATAAGAAATCGCATTATTTCCGCATCACAAATGTCTTTCCGTTCCCTATCTATGTAAATAAGTGCAACGACTTTTGAAAATTCTTTGTTACCAATCGAGTATAGACGTACGCAGCCTGAATGGAAATACCCTATAGGAAATCGCATTATTTTCCCAAAAAGTGTACACCATTCCTTTCTATCTATGCAAGATAAGTGCAACGACGGTCTCCCCACCTCCAGGCCTACTGCCGCCCTCCTCCTCTCTCGAGCTTGCATGCCACCATCAGTTGTCAGTCCCTACCTCCCTAGCAAGCAGCCACCTACCGAGTCACCTCCACCGCCACCTACCAAGATAAATGCAAAAAGGTACGTACGGTTTCATGAGGACAGTGTGGGCTCTAGGATTTGCCCCAGGATTTCAAGTTGAATTTCAATTAGAGTTTTTTGTTATGTCAAAATCCAAAATCATGACTTTATTTGAGATAGGTGAACACAAACCTTTGTTAGTGTTGCTTGTGGATGTCAATAATAGTAGGATTATTTACCTTTGGAAAAACTTGCGGGAATTTTGGCGGTGGCGGCGCCTAATTTGGCATGATGCAGGTCGTAAACTTGGACGCGTGATTTGTGTGGACTAAAATAACCCAACAACGACACTCCCATGCCACTCTACAGTGGCACATCACCTGCAACGGCGATGAAACAACCCGAGGACAAACACCTAAAAATCAGCCTCCCAGTCAGACGTAGGCACTGGGCCTTTCTTCGGTTTTACTCCAATTGTACAACGGATTATGTTACTTTTTTAAAAAAAATTCACCCACAAAATATTAAGGTTTGCCTTGTGGTACCCCCACTGCCACTGCGATCGCAGAGGCGCCTTCTTAGCAGTAATGGAACATGGAGATTGTCAAAACTTTGCATGACCTTGACGTCGAGGTGTACGGTGGTGGTGTGGGTGCCTGAGATGGCATGGTGCAGCTCATAAACTCGAACGCGTGATTTGTGTGGCTAAAACAACCTAGCAACGACACTCCCAAGCCACTCTACAGTGGCACGTCACCGGCGATGGAACAACTTGAGGACAAACACCTGAAAACCAGCCTCCCACTAGTAGAAAAAGGGCCATTTGTCCCGCTTCATAAGGCCCATCTGTCCCGGTTGGGGAACCGGGACTAAAGGGTCGTTACTAATGCCCTAGGCCTTTAGTCCCGGTTCTTATACTAACCGGGACAGATGGGCCTCCACGTGGCCGCTCCGGCGAGCCCAGGCATGAGGGCCTTTGGTCCCGGTTGGTAGCACCAACCGGGACCAATAAACTTCCACGCGTCAGCATTTCAGGGGTTGGTTTTTTTTTTGAAAGGAGGTGGTTTTGGGGTTTTGGGGGTTAATTTAGGTTGGTATAGGTAGCTAATAGAGAGATGTGTCCTCTCTTATCTCCGAGCTACTGCTACTGCTATGCCTAAACATGACTTAGATTGAAGTGAGGCAACATGTGGTGCATGTCGAAAGTAATACTAATCCTAACTTGATCAAGTTTGGATTGTACTACTTTCGACATGCACCACATGCATGTTGCCTTCACTTCAATCCAATCCATGTTTATATAATAACTCTTCATGCTCGCATCATGCATCATCATAATAACAAGTCCTACTAATCATCATCATACAACTTCTACTCGTTATTAATAACAACTCATACGATCATCATCCTGATAGTCATCGAACCAACCCTACTTTGTTCTTAGCACATGATCATCAGTATTAGGTAGGACCTAAATACCCTCTTTAAGGTAAAATAGCATAAAACAATATAGACCCTGACTCTCCATTATGGAGAATGGAGATCATCCTGTCTCCAATTCTTGCGCTTCGCTTCCTTTTGCTTCCAAGAACCTCCTTACGACTGTCCATACATTTTCTCCATTTTTTGATTAGCATGTCTCCACTTCTTTGAGAAATCCGGTATGGACAGTTGAGATTCGTAGGATGACCTGGATATATGTTCAAAACACGAAGGCTGCCATTCTGATACATCAAATGAGGCACACAATCCTCTGGGATTCTCTGTTGAAAAACATTGTAATAACTTCATGGTAGTTACCGTAGTTCAACACGTGCACTAGTGGCACGTATTGACCATAATGTTGAGGAGTTTGATTGTAGATATTGTAATTCTCAATATCAGTACAAAACCCGACTAGATGATTTTTCTCCTGATAAGTTAATTCGGAGCCATCGGTGTAGTGGGTTTTGTCTATCATGTTCCGCACATTGTTTGAACAATCAAAATAAGCTGTCAATGGAAATAAACTGTCAACTATTTTGAAATAAACAATATAAATTAACTAATAACTATGTTTGAGAAACTCACATAGCGGTAGAATTGGAGGCGTATCAACAAGGACCCAAATGTCCATATTGTCTTGCTCGATTTCAGGATCACCAAGATCCATGGTGACAAGCATACCCTCATCAAAACCATACATCTTACAAAGTGCTTCCCATTTTTTGCAACCAAAATGGGTTACGCTCTCAGAATTGTACAGCTTTACTTCAAAATCCACACCATGATGGGTCCTTAGGTGAATTTTCTTTGTTTTGAAACTTTCATGGTCTTCAAAACCCATCCTCTCCAAGACATAGCGTCTTGCATGGCATGGGATAAGCTAGTTGAATTGTAAAAGATGAAAAGTACACGTTGAAATATTTGAAATCGTGCTTAATTACGAAAAAAATAACACTTGTCATCGTTGCGTACCGTTTCAACATCGAAGGTCTCCTCCAGCTTAATGCTGAAGCGCTGATCTTCGTCCAGGTGAGGCCTGTCGCACTGACCTCGGTCGTCGTGGCACCAGTCACACTCCCGGGAGACTTTCGTCGTCCGAGTACGACATTTCCTATGTTCATAATTCAAATATTAAACATCTACAATTAAATATATGTACTAAAAAACCTAAGTTAGATCATTATTATTCATCACGGGTTGACTATCGGTCTGTCGAGTCTTTTGTTGAAAACTCTCAGCTCACGTGGTGTATACATTCGACCGTTCGTGATGGGAGAAGCGACCCCCACGGGAATGAAGGAGAAGCGACCCCACGACAACAGTCGGGATTCATTGTCCTCTCATATATATATGGTGGAACTCTCCCTCACCGATTCCTCTCTGGCATTTGCGACCGTCGGTGATGGTAGCTCCTCCTTTCGTTCCCGAGTGCATTACACCAAATTGTCTAGCACACGGGAACGAAGGAGAAGCTACCCCCACGGCAACAGTCGGGATTCTTCGTCCTCTCATATATGGTGGAGACTCGACAGAGTTAAAGTCAACCCGAAATATCGTTTAATTATCTTTCTAAAAGAGGATTTGGCTGGTCTCTCCTCGAGGTCGGAGGGGGTCGGTGACGGGGACGACGGCGGGGATGATGGATGGCCGGGGGCTCCTAGATTTCTGCGAAAACAAAAACCCTATAAGCTATCAACTAATCATATGCATACGCCTTGCATAGTGCTCTCCAATTTTAGCATTCAAAGTAGGAGTAGTTTTCCAATTTGAGCATTCAATAAGCAAAATCAAATCGCAAAATAAAGTAGTATTTAAATTAGGATGCATTCAATTATAAGCAAAACTACATCATCTCCATGCGTCCGTACATCGTCAAATATTATCACTAATACACCTTGAATACTATCATACATATAGCATCGCCAGTACAGCTAGAACCGTAGCGCCCGACGGGTATCGGCGCGGGCGGTGGACACCCAAAGAGAAGGAACTATCACAGGATCGCTCCAGTGAGATCCCTGAATAACCTGCCAGGTATTGTCGAACCTGCCCTCCAACGCAACCATGTAGCGACGGACGTGCTCGTCCTCCTCGCTGACACGGTGACGTACCACCTCCGCGGTGTCCGGAAGCCTCGGCATCGTCACTGGCCCACGCGACCGCCACCAAACAAGTAACGGGTCAACGACAGGCTGGCTCCTCACCAACCTACGCCCCCGGAAGGTAGCACCTCCCAAAACCAGCCCGGCGGAGCCCAGTCCCGGACATGGCCCCTCTGATCAAGCCGGCCTCCTCCGCCGAGTCGACGACGAGGATGCGTGATAGGCATCGTCGACGTCGATGCGGGAATAATTGCTTTAACTAAAAAAACAAACTAGTTCTATTAATTTCCTTGCTAAAAATAAACTACTTCTATAGTAAAATAAACTAGTTTTGTTAAATCAACTAGTTCAACTACTAGAGCACTTACTATAAATAGAATAAAGTAGTACTTACTAATTAAAAATAAACTATTTTAACTAGTTCTATTATTTTTCTAACTAATTATATTAAACACTTTCTCTTCTTATTCTATGAACAAAATTACAACAGAAAAAAATCATAAAAATTCTATGAACAAAATAAAAATTATATGAACAAAATTACAACAGAAAAAATCATAAAAATTCTATGAAAAAATTGACATATTCTTTGCATATATATGAACACACAAACATTTGCATATTCAACAATAATATCACCCAAAAAATGTGTGAACAGAAAAAAATTCTAACTTTTGCATATAATTCATTTATGAACAAATTACAACAACTCAATTAACTACACATCTAAACTACGCATCTAAATTAACTACACATCTAAATTAGGAAATTCATATATGGAGCTCACTGCGCAACGGGGCGGCGATCGACGAGGAGGCAGGACACGGGGGCGACGGTGAGGGGCGCGGCGATGGCGACGGCGACGGTGAGGGGCACGGCGACGGGCGATGAGGAGGCAGGGGGCGGCGACGGCGACGGTGAGGGGCACGGCGACAGGCGGCGAGGAGGCAGGAGGGCGTGCGGGCGGCGACGGTGTCTGGGCGGCGCGGGACGGCGTCGGAGGCAAGGCGACGACGGCGACGGCGAGGCGCAGAGGGGCAGCCTGGCGGCGTCGTCGGGCAGGGAAGACGAGCTGAATGAAAATTTTCACAAGTGCTAGCTATATAGACGAAGCATTGGTTTCGGTTCGTGACAGAAACCGGGACGAATACGACCTTTAGTCCCGGTTGGTGGCACCAACCGGTACTAAAGGGGTGGCATTGGTACCGGTTGGTGCTACGAACTGGTACTAATGCACCCCTTTAGTACCGGTTGGTGCCACCAACCGGGACCAAAGGTCTTGTGTTGCTGGACCCGCGTCGAAAGTTTAGTCCCACCTCGCTAGTCGAGAGGGGCGCGCACTGGTTTATAAGCCCCACTGCCGCATCCCTCTCGAGCTCCTCCCCATTGCAGGCTTACGGGCCTAATTGACACTTCTATGCCTGATGAGCCTACTAGGCCTTCTGCTGGCCTGAATCCTGGCCCATGGGTTGGTTTCTAGTTGTATTCAGGCAGTGGTGGCCCAGTAGGTGTCATATTTTTTATTTTTTCCCTATTTTTTTTTCTTTTTTGCTTTATTTATTTTGTTTTGTTTCTACTTACAACAAAAAACTTATTTATTTTATTTTATTTTGTTTCTAATTACTTATTTATTTCACTTTATGATAATTCTTTTTGCTTTATGTTATTAAAGTTTATTTTATTTTTTTATTTGGTTTCTACTTATATATTTTATTAAAGTTTATCTGTTTTAAATATCTGTTTTAATCAAAACCAGATTTTGTTAATTTTTTTGCTAGTAAATTCTTTTTTGCTATTAATGTTTTGAACAAAAAATACTTTGTTAATATAAGTTGCATAAATTTTATATAATTTTAGTTTCAAAAATACTAGAGGTTTATATAAGCTTTTTAGTTGATTCCTTTTGCATTTTATGCATTTTATTATTTTTCATGCATTTACTGCTTTTTTGAGCTATAAGATCCGGAAATTGAAAAGCATTTCAAATGAACTCCGAAAAGGTTGAAAATTGGCATGGTATCATCATTTCACCCACATAGCATGTGCAAGAAAGTAGAGAGGGTTACGGCAAAAACTAGATGCACTTCGTGTACAAAACGGACAATCTCTTTCGAAGTATCAGTGTTTCGCACGAAAGCTCATCTGTTACAAAGGGATTTCATTTTTTTTGAACTTATTTGAACTCCATAGTTTTTCTGTGTTTAAAATGCATCATTCAAAGCCACATCATCAATTTTCAACCCTTTCTGACTTCATTTGTTATTTTCCATGCATTTACTGATTATTTTGAGCTATCAGACCATGAAATTGAAAAGCACTACAAATGAACTCTGAAAGGCTGAAAGTTGGCATGGTATCATCATTTCACCCACATAGCATGTGCAACAAAGTTGAGAGGGTTACGGCAAAAACTAGATGCACTTCGTGTACAGAACGGACAATCTGTTTTGAGATATCAGGGTTTCATATGTTAACTCGTCTGTTACAACAGGCATTTCAAATGAACTACGAAAAGGTTGAAAGTTGGCATGGTACCATCATAATAGTTGTGGAGAGAAAGTCTTCACTTTTTTCCCTTGTGTGCTTTGCTTATTGCGCCGTAACCATGGATAATCTTCATCGTTTATCAGGATGCTTGGGCCAGCCTTGACTTTGAAGGGAGGAATTTCATGAAACTTTTCATAATCTTCAGACATGTCTGTCTTGCCCTCCACTCCCACGATGTCCCTTTTTCCTGAAAAAACTATGTGGCGCTTTGGCTAATCATATGATGTATTCGCTTCCTTATCTTTTCTTTTTCTCGGTTTGGTAGACATGTCCTTCACATAGATAACCTGTGCCACATCATTGGCTAGGACGAACGGTTCATCAGTGTACCCAAGATTGTTCAGATCCACTGTTGTCATTCCGTACTGTGGGTCTACCTGTACCCCGCCTCCTGACAGATTGACCCATTTGCACTTAAACAAAGGGACCTTAAAATCATGTTCGTAGTCAAGTTACCATATGTCCATTATGTAACCATAATATGTGTCCTTTCCCCTCTCAGTTGCTGCATCAAAGCGGACACCGCTGTTTTGGTTGGTGCTCTTTTGATCTTGGGCGATCGTGTAAAATGTATTCCCATTTATCTTGTATCCTTTGTAAGTCAATACAGTCGAAGATGGTCCCCTGGACAAGGAGTACAGCTCATCACAAACAGTGGTGTCACCTCTGAGACGTGTTTCCAACCAACTGCTGAAAGTCATGATGTGTTCACATGTAATCCAGTCGTCACACTGCTCCGGGTGTTTGGAGCGCAGACTGTTCTTGTGTTCATCGACATACGGGGTCACCAAGGTAGAGTTATGTAGAGCTGTGTAGTGTGCTTGAGACCAAGAATGCCTGTCCCTGCATATTATTGAGTCCACTCCTAGCGTGCCTTTTCCAGTCAGTCTCCCATCATACCGCGATTTAGGGAGACCTATCTTCTTAAGGCCAGGAATGAAGTCAACACAAAACCCAATGGCATCCTCTGTTTAATGGCCCATGGAGATGCTTCCTTCTGGCCTAGCACGGTTACGGACATATTTCTTTAGGACTCCCATGAACCTCTCAAAGGGGAACATATTGTGTAGAAATACGGGGCCCGGAATGACAATCTCGTCGACTAGATGCACTAGGATGTGCGTCATGATATTGAAGAAGGATAGTGGGAACACCAGCTCGAAACTGACAAGACATTCACTACTGGAATCAGCTACTTTGCCATCTGCCAGCTCTTTGCCGTCAGCTAGCAGACGGCAAAGAAGCTCTTTGCCATCAGCTACCCAAAAGCTGACGGCAAAGAACTGGCTGATGGCAAAGACTTTCTTTGCCATCAGCCAGTTCTTTGCCGTCCGCTAGCTGACGGCAAAGATTCTTTGCCGTCGGCTAGCTGACGGCAAAGAGGGAGGGGGCCCCACTGACGAGCTGCTTAAAAAAAACTTAACGGCCCCCCTCTTTGCCGTCTGCTAGCAGACGGCAAAGAGCAAAAAAGCGGACGGCAAAGGGGGCGGACGACAAAGATTTAACATATCTAACGTTAACGGCCGCGCCCCACCCCGCCCTGTTTCTCTCCCTGCTCTTCACACGCGAGCCGCCGCCCCCACCCCGCCCTGTTTCTCTCCCAGCTCTTCACACACGCGCCGCCGCCCCCACCACTCGCCGCCGCCCGGTCGCCCCACCACCCCGCCGCCCCACCGGCCCCCGCCCCCTCGCCACTACTGCCCAGCGCCGTCGCCCCACCACCCGCCGCCCCACCGGCCCCCTGCCCCGTCGCCCCCGCCGCCCTACCGTCTCGGCGCCGCCGCGCCCGCCACCCCCCCCCGCGCCCCACCGCCCCGGGCTGCCCCGCCCCCTCCTCCACCGGCCACCTCCCCCACCGGCCACCCGCCCCGTCGCCCCCGCCGCCCTACCGTCTCGGCGCCGCCACGCCCCGGCCCCCCCGCGCCCCACCGCCCCGGGCCCGGTGACGCCGCCCCAGGCCGCCCCACCCCCTCCTCCACCGGCCACCTCCTCCACCGGCCCTGCCCCAGGTGAGCTCTACCTCCTATTTTTTTTTTTTCCTTTTTTCTATTTTTTTAGTTTTAGGTTTATGTTTAGTTTAGATTTAGATTTAGTTTTAGTTTTAGGTTTAGATTTAGTTTTTTCTTTTTTCTGTTTTTTTAGTTTTAGGTTTATGTTTAGTTTAGATTTAGTTTTAGTTTTAGGTTTAGTTTAGTTTGAGGAAAGAAGAAGAAGAAGAAGAAAAGAGGAGAGGAGGAGAAGAAGAAGAGGAAAAAGGAAAGGAAGAAGAGGAGGAGGAGGAGGAGGAGGAGGAGAAGAAAAAAGAAGAGGAAGAAGAAGAAGAAAAAAGAGGAGAGGAGGAGAAGAAGAAGAGGAAAAAGGAAAGGAGGAAGAAGAAGAAGAAGAAGAAGAAGAAGAAGAAGAAGAAGGAAAAAAAAGGAAGAAAAGGAAGAAGAGGAAGAAGAAGAAAAGGAAAAAAGAGGAAAAAACCCCGACCCGACACGGCACCCCGACCCCGACACCCCGACCCCGACCCCGACCCCGACACCCCGACCCCGACACCCCGACCCCGAGCCTGACCCGACACCCCGACCCCGACACCGACACGGCACCCGACCCCGACCCGGCACCCCGACCCGACACCCCGACCCCGAGACCCCGACCCCGACCCCGACACGGCACCCCGACACCGACACGACACCCCGACCCCCGACACCTCCCGAAAAGGTGTTCTTTGGCCTTCCAGAGGCCGACGGGGTCATATATTTGTGAATTATTAGTTAGGTCATATATTTTTCGATTTTGTTATGAAAAACATCATATATAATTGTGTTGATCGGGTAGTTTTAAATGTGCAGTTGTTTCATCGCTGCGAGGTTTGGTGTTCGACGACCTCGCCGTGCGTTTGACGAGCTCTGCCCCTTCGTTCGTGGGTGAGCACAAATGACATGTCCTCCTCCCCCATTAATTATTTGATCTATTCCGATGAAACTTGATAGCTAGCTATATATGTGTCTTGAATCATCAGTATGCGTAACCAATATGTGTCTCCCGTTCGAAAGCGTCATAGTTATAAATATGCATGCATTTGCATATTTATAACCTTGATTCTTTCGAATTGTCCAACGCTATCCATGGATAGCCCGGGTATGTTTAGATTGGGTTCGTTTTCCCATATGCTTTGCTCCGGATCCGACGCATAAATTTCGTCAGTGCCTCCCCTGTTGTTCTCCGGGTACACATCCTCTCTGTTTATTGCAGAGACGTGTATCAGGAGAACAGTGGGGAGGTGCTGCCGAAATTTTGCGTAGGATCCGGAGCATAGCATGGGAAAATGAACCCAATCTAAACATACTCGGGTGGGATTAGGACCTATCATTACCTATTAGAGTGTAGGTTGCATGAACGTAATAAAATTGACAAAGTAGATCAACTGATGAATATATACATGGTGAATTTTATATTTATATATATATATATATATATATTTGTTGTGTGTCTAGTAGCTCTGAAAGTCAAGATGAGTGATCGTGCGTGGATGTACACCGGTCACACTGGTCAGAACAAATGGAGCACTGAATGGTTCACAAAAACCAAGGGGTTTGTGCGAGCCGCATTTGCAAATGGCCAGAGGAAAACCTGGTGCCCCTGTTTACGGTGCGGCAATTGAGAAAAGAGGACAGAGGCTGAAATGGGCAAACACCTGCAGAAGAGTGGTTTTACGCCCGATTATACGGTGTGGACATTTCATGGTGAGTCTGCCCAACGTGACCGAGCTGACCCATTTGGTCAGTTTGCCTACAGTGGCAGACGGCAAAGAGTAAACAATTTTGCTGTCAGCGGCGGACGGCAAAGGCCTGCCATGTAGTGACGTGTAGATGACATCATAAGGCGGACGGCAAAGACACTAGAAAGTTTGCCGTCTGCTGCGGACGGCAAAGGCCTGCCGTTAGCCACTTAACGGACTGACAGCGCAATTATTGCCGTCCGCTCTCTTTGCCGTCCGCGGCAGACGGCAAAGGGCCTTTGCCGTAGCCGCCCGGAAGCAGACGGCAAAGTAGCTGTTTACCGTAGCTTACTTTGCCGGAGCCTTTTGCCGTCCGCGGCTGACGGCAAAGGCCTTTGCCGTCCGCCGTTCATGCCTTTGCCGTCCGCCGTGGCAGACGGCAAAATAGCTGATTCCTGTAGTGATTGCGCCACATCACTCCTTAGCCTTGGTATGATTTCTGGATCGATCACCTTCTGAGAGATTGCATTGAGGAATGCACATAGCTTCACAATGGCTAATCGAACTTTTTCCGGTAGAAGCCCGCACTACTAGGAAAAGGGCTATAGATAATATGGACATTAATGGCGCACCACACATGTGGTGCGCCACTACTATATACTAATGGCGCATCATGTGTTGGTACGCCATTAGTGTCCAAATACTAATGGCGCACCACATCCACAGTGCGCCACTAGTAACAATTTTTTTTTCAAAACTAGTAATGGCGCACCAGTGGATAGTGCGCCATTACTAGTTAAACTAGTAATGGCGCACCACATCCACGGTGCGCCACTAGTAATTTTTTTCAATTTTTTTCTTTCAAAACTAGTAATGGCGCACCGTGTGTGTGGTGCGCCATTACTACTTGGCCCAAAAATTCCACCGGACGCACCCCCCTGACAGCCTTTTCAGTTTTTCAAAAATAAAAGAAACTGATGGAAATGTCAAAAAAAATAAAAGAAAATAAGTTTCCCATGTGATATGTGGTCTACTTGTTGGGAAAATCTACAAATATGAATTTCGACTTTATTTGCAAAATCTCTCTAGAATTTGTAAAATGGGCATAACTTTTGCATACGAACTCGGATTAAAAAGTTTTTTAATATTAAAAATCATCTACTCGAAAAGTTACATCCAAATTTAACGGGGGAAACCCCGTTAAACATTTTCAAAATCCTCAAAAACCTAACAGAAAAAAGTTACGGGGCTTTTAAGATCTAGAAGGGAAAAATGGAAAAAAAATTCAAACTTACTAGTGGCGCACCATTTGCTAGGTGCGCCACTAGTAACAGAAAAAAAATTGGTTTCAAACTTTTTTTTTGGAAATTTTTTTCAAAAATTGATACGTAATATGACCGGGAAGTTTGAAATATTTTTCAAAATTTCATCATACTCATGAACATGAACAAAGTCATAGACATCAACAAGGTTTAATAGGATTGATATGATAGATATATCAACAAGTGCCTGTTAAGCGAGGTGGTGCTGGGGTTGGATAGAACTACAAAGTTAAGCGTGCTTGAGCTGGAGTACTGTGAGGATGGGTGACCTTCCGGAAAGTTTGACCACTTAGTGCGATTTGACTTGAGATTAAGCATATTGATCCGAGATTAAGTCATAGTGACCCGAGATTAAAAAAAATTGGAATTTTTTTTTTTGAATTTTTTTTGAAAAAAATTGTTAGTAATGACGCATTTCTATGTGGTGCGCCATTACTAAGTCAGATAGTAATGGCGCACCATGTGATATACTAATGGCGCACCAGGGGAATGGCGTGATGCTAGTGGCGCACCTGTGGTGCGCCATTCCTAGTAGTGCCCCTCAATGCAACCGGAAGTAGTTGTGTCATAATCACGTAGCAGTCATGAGACTTTAGGTTCTGAAACTTTTTCTCTGAAATATTTATTATTCCCTTTATATTCGACGAGAAGCTAATCGGGACCTTCATACTGAGCAGGCATTCAAAATAGATTTCCTTCTCTTATTTGGTAAGAGCGTAGCTGGCAGGACTTTCATACTGCTTTGGAGGCATGCCGTCTTTTTCATGCAAACGTTGCAGGTCCTCCCGTGCCTCAGGTATAACTTTTGTCTTCCCATACACGCCCAAGAAGCCTAACAGGTTCACGCAAAGGTTCTAAGCTGCTGATCGGATTGGGAGTCCTTGAGATCGTGCAAGTTTGTAAAGTCCCGAGGCTGGCTGGCAGCGATCGGTGTTTTCTTCCGACGTTGGTTTCGACGGCGATCGGTTTTCTGTCCTGCTGCGTTTGCCGTCCTCTCGGATCCAGTGTTCGTGCATTCTTGATTTCCGTCCAGTCCGTTCCTTGTGAGTTAGGGTCTGGACGTATTGGCTAGTTTAGCAAGTGCTTCTGTTGATTGCCGGGAGCAATGAAAACACTGGCATGGTACTGTAGTGGATTGCTTTCGTCAACGGCTGCGCGAGCTCTTGCATATGCAAGGACACATGAAAGCGGATGTCAGTTTCTTTGTCTGAATCGCATCTAAATACTGATAAGGCACTTAGGATTAAACTTTGTTTTGATCTCTTCCATATTCTGGAAATTGATGGTCTGTTCGGAGGGCTTGTACTCTTTTATAATCTTTCAAATGAAGTAGTGTTGAACTATTTGCTCCCTAAGTTTATTGATGGCTTTGTGATGGAGGGCAATTCTGTTGCATGGTGTATTACAGGGTTCTATGGTGAGCCAAGGTGGGACATGAAGCATATATCATGGACAGCTCTGCGAGACTTACACAATACACTTTTGCCGCCACTGGCCTGCCCCGTTTTCGCCTGCGTCGCTGCCCAGGCTGCCACGCTGCACGAACTGCGCCGCTGACCCGGCTGCCCCGCTGACGGGCCGTCCTCCCACATCCCCACACGGGTTGCCTACCCCGCTGACGCTACAGTTGTTCAAGCCTATTTCATAAAAAAAGAAAAGACCCCTCACGCCTAATCAGCTTCCTAGTCTAAAGCTTATAAAAAAAAACTTCCTAGTCTAAAAGTTATGTTAAAAAAATGGTGCCCACCCTAAAAAATTGCTGGTCCCGCTAATGCAGCGTATTTCCTACCGAAATCAAACCTTCCCTGGGCGACCCGGGCAGTATAACAGAGGCGCACAACGGACCAGCAATTGTGTCCAACGGGGCTGGCATTTATGTTTGTTGAGGAGTTTTAGTTCACTACCGCCCCCCGCTATTTAAGCCGGTCGGTGCCACCGTCAACTTACGAGGTGGGATTAAAGCTTAGGTGTGCGGGCGCCCCGGCGTGCATGGGGCATGCCACGTTCGTGGGCCGGCCATATTCGCAGCCCACCGCGGTCGGCCCCCTCCCCGCGCGCGCGCCTCTCCATCGACAACTGGGCCGGCCCACCATCCACCCGCGCGGTCGCCTCCGCCCCAAACACGCGCGGAACAGCTGCTCAATGTTAGTCCCACCTCGGAAGCTGGTGGCCGCCCAGACCTGCTTAAATACCCGAGTGCGCCATATTTGTTCAACTCCTCTGTTAACAAAATCTCCCAGACCTGTTGGACACAGCTGCTGGGCCTTACGTGGGCCTATTTGACTTCCCGAGTCGGACGCTTGATTTGGGTGGGAAAATGTACCTACTAAGGGTCCAGCAGCTGTCGGTCGGGCTTTTTTTTTTTTTGCTTCAACAGCAACTAACAAAATAACAGTATTTCAAAACTACTACGGGTCCAGCAGCTGTCGGTCGGGCTTTTTTTTTTTGCTTCAACAGCAACTAACAAAATAACAGTATTTGAAAACTACTACGGGTCCAGCAGCTGTCGGTCAGGCTTTTTTTTTGCTTCAACAGCAACTAACAAAATAACAGTATTTGAAAACTGTGAACTCATTCGCACAACAGTACAAAAATTATAGCAATTCATTCAATAAATATGAGATGTTGACATAAATATTCTGAGCAAACGTATTTTTTTTCACGAGCCAGGTCTGGTCTGAACATATGTACAGTAATATGAGATGTTGACATAAATATTTTGAGCAAAAGTAAACAAAACGCTTACTGATAGATGTTGCCATAAATGTTTTGAGCAAACGTAAACAAAACGCTTATTAAGTTTTGTGGCGCACACACGTATAAATAATCAACAACATAGGTTATTCCAACGTGACTCATGCAACCAGTTTTCTTGTTGCCACGAAACAAGCTGCTTCTCTACGCCCGATATCTGAACGAAATATAAAGAACTGTGTGAGAACATACAGTCGGTAAAATCAAATAAGAAACATAAAAAATGTAAAACTTACTTCTCATTTTGACTACATGTCGCCTTGTTATGACCTGGGAAATGACAAAGACTGCACAAGGGATCACTTTTCTTCTCTCTAAAACCTTTTGGTCTACCATTTTTGGTAACGTCGGGGCCACGCTTTGACCGGCCTTTCTTTGGTGCACCCTTCGTCAAAACTTTCTCAGGGTCACGTTTACCTGCTGCACCTTCTTCCGCTTGAATTGCCTGATTCGCAATTAGAGCACACCTTCTACGTCCTATGAGTTCCTCTTCCGGGATCTTCTTCCTTGCTATTATATCGTCCAGACACTTCATCAATTCATCAAACAAGAAGGGATCATTTGTTGCAATCATTTGCTACAACATGAACAACTTTTGTTGATTTTATGCTCATTTGACTATATCGTTCTCTCTCCTCTGGCCCAGACCAACCCCAGCCAAAAAGATCACTCTTGCACTGCACTGGCAACCCATCTCTCGCATTTTTCGACAAACGATGGACACAACACTTTGGTATTTCAGACAATTTAAGATGATGCAGAACAAAGAGAATGTGTTTGCAAGGCAGCCCTTTTCTGAACCATCCTGAGACACATGTATGATGTAGTTTCTTCTGAGTTACCTGGTTCATACACAACATTATACCTGAACTTGTGGTTATCCTGTCATGTCACGATGAATGTCTGACATTCAATTCCTACTAGTGTCTCAAATATCTCTAGTTGTCCCATCTACTTCATATCATCTTGCAGAATATAGAAATTAGCAGGAGTGAATACTTTCGCAGCATGCTCCTCAATGGCCTTATATTCAGTAACCGCCGGTGGTACTTTCTGATTAGCCTCACAGTCATCATTTGCCTCGTTCTCACGGAAGCGAACTATGCAGTTCTCATAATGCACTACCAAATCAACTATGGTCATACCATGTCGAGGTGAAGGGAGGAGTTGAGGCTTTCACTCCTCTGGTTAGTATGCATACCAAGAAAAAGCCATATGAAAGATATGATGCTGCCCAAAGTCTCCTCTTCCAATGCATCTTGTTCAGCCACTCTTCAGTTCTATCCGTCTTCCATTTATCAACGATGTCGGTCCATCTCTGCTCGTAGTTGTCTTGAGAGGTGGAATAGTACAGGAGCGATCTGAACTCATCCAGTGACTTGTAATGTAGGTGCCTCTGCATATTTTTCTCGATATGCCACGAGCAAATACGATGGAGCACATCTGAAAGGACACTCCGAATCGCTCGGATCATTGCAGTGTCACCGTTTGTGATTATTAACTTTGGCTTCTTTTGGCAGTTTGCCCTCATAAAAGTCTGAAGCAGCCACACATACGTCGCTTCGGTCTCGTCGGAAACAATGGCGCAACCAAAAAATGTTGTGCAACGATGGTTATTAACACCGACGAAGGGGATGAACGGCATGCAATATCTATTCATCTTATACGTATTGTCAAACACGACCACATTTCTGTAGTCCTGATAGTCCCTCCGCAACTATGCATCGTACCAGAACATACACTTCAACCGCCCTTCCTTATCAAGCACGTACTCGAAGAAGAAGTCTGGGTCCTTCGCCTTTCTGCTCCTCATAATGCCCACTGCCGTCTCAGCATCACCCTTTGTAATGAGCTTCATTTTCTCCCTGCAGCAAAGATTGTACACGTCCCGCCTAATAAGTCCGCATTTATCGTACGAACCGTACCTACTGATGAAGTTGTCCACCATTATATGCTTCCTAATTCTAGCCCCTTGCATAGCCAGTATCTCTGCCCTCGTGCCATCTCCAATCCGTCTGTGTGACCACAGAAAACAAACCTCGTCGGGTCGAGCCATCGCCTGGTTGTGATCGTCCACGAATGACGCGACGAACCAAACTCCACGTGCCCTAGCCAATTTCACCACCATCTGCGCACCGCACTCGCATCGGTCTCGGGTCTAAGCCTGCGGGTGTGACCCTCCATGGTTATGAATTTGCTCTACCTTCTCCCTGCCCTAGAGCAAATGAACCGTATTATCCTGAAGCACCCTTCCCTCATTTCACCTTCTCTCTCCTGACGTTGAACCCACGCTCTTGGGCGTGCTTGTTGTAGAATATGTATGCATCCCCTTGTCATCGAAAAGTCATAGCCATGACCTTCCAATGTGTCTCCATCATCTTCTGCTGGTATTAAGCATCCTCAATGTCCATCTCTGCTTCGTCGTCACCACCATCAGGACTATCTAAGCCCTCCTACAAAATTACATATGAAACTATGTCAATTTTTATCATCTATTACAAACTACTGCGCGCGGTACAAAATGTTTGAACGAACCTGGCTCAAGTTATCGGCCCATGATTCCTTAAAATTATTTTTCTCATTCTCAACATCCACATCTTCCTGTAAATTAAGAACCCAGACAAAAATTACACATATGGTACTCTGCCAATTGAAAAATGGAATCAGATAGACTTCACTTACGTTTTCACTGTTTGCACCATGTTCATTATTTTCAAAATCCTCTCAAGGTAAGATATCATATGGTGACCACGATTCGTTATCGCTCCTCTCATCATCTTCATAACTAGTATCGTTATCGGTCCGATTGACCTCCTTCATACCATTATCATCGGCCGTAAATGAGGTTTCTTCGTCCATTAAACACACGAACTACCAAGACTGCACATCATTGAAAAACACATTATCCCACGTTAAATTCTAAGTTCATACAATGGGTCATACAAATGAATAAATTGCAACATTTAACCTATGAGGATTAAAAATGATTTCTTACTAAATCTTCTCTACTCATCTAGATAGGTGGTACAAGGCTTCGATGACAAACCTTCAGCGGCGGTGTCGACATCTCTGATCAAGGCCGATGGGGCCTTGAGGCATGGACCTCCAGCGTGATTCAACATGCCGGCGACGTGGAAGATGATGAATGCACCCACGGGATTACCGGACAGATCCGCGGCGGCGGACGAGTGCGGTGGCCGGCGTGGGACGTCGGGACAGTTAGAGGCGCCGTGGGACGTCGAGGTGGTGCGGGCGGCGACGGCGTCTGGGCGGCGCGGGACGGCGTCGGAGGCAGGGCAACGACGGCGACGGCGAGGCGCAGAGGGGCAGCCTGGCGGCGTCCTCGGGCGGGGAAGACGAGCTGAATGAAAAATTTCACAAGTACTAGCTATATAGACAAAGCATTGGTTTCGGTTCGTGACAGAAACCGGGACGAATGCGACCTTTAGTCCCGGTTGGTGCCACCAACCGGGACCAAAGGCCTCTTTTCAGCAGCCCAAAGGGCGGGAAGCGGCGTCCTTTGGTCCCGGTTGGTGGCACCAACCGGTACTAAAGGGGTGGCATTGGTACCGGTTGGTGCTACGAACTGGTACTAATGCACCCCTTTAGTACCGGTTGGTGCCACCAACCGGGACCAAAGGTCTTGTGCTGCTGCGCCCGCGTCGAAAGTTTAGTCCCACCTCGCTAGTCGAGAGGGGCGCGCAGTGGTTTATAAGCCCCACTGCCGCATCCCTCTCGAGCTCCTCCCCATTGCAGGCTTACGGGCCTAATTGACACTTCTATGCCTGATGGGCCTACTGGGCCTTCTACTGGCCTGAATCTTGGCCCATGGGTTGGTTTCTAGTTGTATTCAGGCAGTGGTGGCCCAGTAGGTTGCATATTTTTTATTTTTTCCCTGTTTTTTTCTTTTTTGCTTTATTTATTTTGTTTTGTTTCTACTTACAATAAAAAACTTATTTATTTTATTTTATTTTGTTTCTAATTACTTATTTATTTCACTTATGATAATTCTTTTTGCTTTATGTTATTAAAGTTTATTTTATTTTTTATTTGGTTTCTACTTATATATTTTATTAAAGTATATCTGTTTTAAATATCTGTTTTAATCAAAACCAGATTTTGTTAATTTTTTTTGCTCTTAAATTCTTTTTTGCTATTAATGTTTTGAACAAAAATACTTTGTTAATATAAGTTGCATAAATTTTATATAATTTTAGTTTCAAAAATACTAGAGGTTTATATAAGCTTTTTAGTTGATTCCTTTTGCATTTTATGCATTTTATTATTTTTCATGCATTTACTGCTTTTTTGAGCTATAAGATCCAGAAATTGAAAAGCATTTCAAATGAACTCCGAAAAGGTTGAAAATTGGCATGGTATCATCATTTCACCCACATAGCATGTGCAAGAAAGTAGAGAGGGTTACGGCAAAAACTGGATGTTGGACGACGATCCTCTGGGAGAAATCGCACGCCGCTCCAACGTCCTCATCGCTGCAAGACTCGGTGCTTCCTGCACCAACTTTTTCAAGACGCTGCTTAAACAGGCTTGGGAAAAGGCCATGCTTGTTGGTCTTCCATGCGTCCTCCAGGAGAAGGTTCTTCTATGGGACAATCCTTCGAACAGTCCACCGCTCCCTAGCCATGGTTGCACGTTGACTCCGCTAGAGTTGCCGACGTTGAGAGGTAGTCGGATTTTGTCCGATGAGCAGGTCAGTAATGGAGTTTGATCATGTAGTACTTAGTTATTCCATTTCCATCCCGTAATTTCTCCGCTGCCCACCGTCTTATATATAGGTCTGGGTCGGTGCCAACGAAGATTGGCTTGCATACCTCCGGCCGGGTACCACCATCATTTTGCACAACATCCACAACAGTGCGGCTGTTCCGGTAGACCCCTTCTCCACCATTGGGATGGGCCTTCCGGACTGGCTGGGCTTGAATACGTATGATGATGCCTACATGAGATTGAAGAAGATAGAAATTGCGGACCCGCCGACAAAGCGACGCGGCTACGACGATCTATCTCATCGCGGTGTTCGACATAAGGATTGCCATCAATGTAAGAGGAAGTAACGGCAGAGGCTGGCGCATGTTGGCGGCGGCAAATTTGTACCCCTACACGTTCGAAGATGCCGTGCGCCATCTAGGCCGCATCTTCGCGGTGATAAGCCAGGGGACTTGTTTCATCTGGTTGCCATCCTACGGTACGAGAGATTACAAATGGAATGCAAAAACCATCATTTGCATCCCTAACAGTACTCCATTATTTTGCAGGGACCAGTCATCCCCCGATCAAAATAAGATCGCCGATCCTGGATGTGCATTTGCATCCATGATTCAACCTGGAACCTTGTAGCTGACTTTGGCATATTGGGATCAACTATCTTACAGTCGTTACCCATGGTACCATTGATGTGCAACATGGTCACACAATCTACCACGATCGGACTGTCACCATCTACCCAGGTATTCCATTTTTTAACCCTCTCGCCTTCTCTTTCATTGTTGTACTAGTAGTATACTTAGTAGTACTAGTAGGAGTACTTTTTACCTTGGAGGACGCGTATAGCTAGCTAGGCCCTTGAAGACTTGAACCCACTAGCTGCCACCATTTTTGTTTTTCCATGTCTTACTATCTCATCCATGTAGCCAAGAGTGGCTATATATAATAAGCCGGTTATTTTACTTCCTCTATACCGGAGTAGTACTATTTGCTGCACAGTATTACTGACCGCCATATTTGAGCACAACATTATTATGCATGGACCTTGACTATGTACGTCACCATGTGTCCAGATCTGAGATGCCGCGCGTACCAGATGAACGGCGCCAAGTTCGACCCCCGTGATGCTACGTGGGTGCCGAGGAACACCCTTGGAGAGTACTCGCTTTTCATCGGGGACAGCTACCCCATTGTGAAGCGGATGCCACCTTCCGTGCACGACATGGAAGGCCTGCCGTTCATGAAGCATGGTTGTGTCTTCAGTGCGCACCGCCGGATGAATGACATGCTGGGACACGCTATCCCTGATTTATGCCGCTTCAGCTTGGATGAGTCTCCATCGTGTGGAACCGGACTAGAAAGCTGCGACAATGATTCCCGTTGCCCACCGGTATGGATCGTACCATCCATGAAGAACACCTGGGACTGGAACTTGGAGGAGGACATGTAGCCCATCTATAACGTGTAAGTGGAGTACGGTAATTGTGAACGGTACCGTTGTGAATATACGTAGACTAGTCGTGCACAAATTTATCACATGAATTGGAGATGAACTTGTGTGGCATACTGGCATTTGTCCTTTAGAATTTATTACTAGTAAATGTTATGTGTACATGCAACTTGTGTGGTTGTTGCATGGGCTCCAACACGCTCTTTGAGAAAAAAAGGTGGCACAGCTTTGGATATACGTGATGTGGCGGCATCATACAGTAGCATCGTTCGCTATAGTTGTAGTACACTCCTACTAGGACGACAACTCCTATAAAACCTTGCGCTTGGCTCTTTGCCTCTTCGGGAGGTTCAACAGTTCGTACTCGTGTGAACCTTGCACTTGGCTCTTCGCCTCTTCGGAAGGTCCAACAATGATGATACTATAGTACAATATGCTTCTGGCAATCTGACACCGATTGAACTGCTGCACGTCCACCGCGAGGGCGAGGGCGAGGGAGAGGGAGAGGGAGAGGGCGCTGTAGTCAAAACCCTCTCCTCGTCCTGCGAACCACCGCGCGCGTGGGCGAGGGAGAGGCATAGTAAGCAAGCTTCTCCTCGTTCGGCAAGTTGACGGGACACATCAAAGCAGTACTAGTACTAGTAGTCCATACTGCGTCCTTTCCGACTAATATGGCTTAATTTGAAATGAGAAAAATACACTGGCGGTCAACGTATGTAACAATACACTCTTTACGGTCACTATATATAGTTTTGCCGTGATTATACGATCACTAGCTCATCGTAGAGCAACGTCTTGCACCCTACTGACCGGCCACATAGTCGACGTGGCACTTTGTTGACTGGTTAAATTGTCATCTGGTTTCTGGGTCCCACCTGTTAGTTGGCAGAGCAAAGAATCTAGTTAAACAAAACTTTACGCAGGCGCGACACGAGTCCAACCCTTGCGCGCGAACCGCCCTGGCTGTGTATGTGAGTGCATGCACGTGTACTCCCTCGGTCTTCCAACAAAGAGTGTACATCGGCTATAAAACAAAGAGTGTAGTACATGATGTACATCTACACTTCCAATGCATTTAGCCTTTAATCTAAATCGATATTGATTGACTAATGCACCAACTTGTGCTCTAGGTATAGGCTACATGTCTATCCTTAATTACAGCATGCAACGGCCTTCATTTAATCTTCTTCTCTCAATGGTCGCATGCACACATAAGTCTGCTACTTTTGGGCGTTAATTATGCCCTGGTCAATGTGTAAATCTCTAAATGTACAGTCTTTCATGAACATAGGGAGTAGGTTGAGCACTTGCGCGTGAGCGTGTGTGTTGCATCATGTGCTGTGTGCCGCATGGGTGCGTGAGTGTTGCATGCGTCCATGTGTACGTGTGAGTGTTGCATGTTGCATGCATGCATGGGGCTTACTCCCTCCCATTGACATGTTCATATTTCAAGCTTCCTCTGTTCCCTCCATATGGTGATACTCCCTCTGTTCCCAAATACGGAGTAAAAGCCTCCCTCTGTTCCCAAATACGGAGTATTTGTCTTTCTACAGATTTCAACAAGTGACTAGGTACAGAGCAAAATGAGTGAAGTGAGCGTAGAGGCATAGGGATACTATAGAAAGGAAGTCTTCATGATCCATTATTCCCCATCTCGGTCAGAGAGAACTATTCAACTAGTCTTTGCAGTGAAGTGACAATACACGCTACAGCAGATGGGACATTAATAAGCTGAACCAGCGTGTTGGTGTTACTAAATCAGCCTTACCCAATACTGCCATCATGTTTGCCAGTAGAGCACGCTTCCGCAAATACGCCTACGCACCTCTGTCCTCCATTAACTGACATATGGGCCCCTCTTGTGGTAGACCCACATGTCATCGGTGTAACTATTTACACTCCGAAGGACGGTATATCCTGGTAGTAGTACTAGTAGAATTGAGATTTAATGCACTTTCTTCCCCGTCTTCCACTCTTCTTCCTCCTCTCTTCTTCTCTCTTCTTCTTCCTCCTCTCTTCTTCTTCCTCCTCTCTTCCCCATCGTCGGCCGCACACCATTTACCCCCGCTCACTGCTCGCTCGCCCGCACCATCTTCCTTGGTAGCTCGTGCGTACCATATCCCCCCGCTCACTGCTCGGCCGCACGAGGAGAAGCTTCTTCGCTCGCCCGCCCGAATCTACTTCCCCGCTGGCTCGCAGGCACCGAAAACCCCAATGGCAGAACCGACTGACACGCAGAGCCGCGATTGGAATTCCCTCCCTGATGTTCTCTTGGAGCAGATCTGTAATCGTATGGACCTACTCAGCACCGTCCGTCTGGCTGCATGCTCGGTGTCTTTGTACCGTCTACTTGTCTGCAACCAGCCGGCTCTTTTCAAGACACCCTGCTTGCTGATGCCCGATCCTTGCAGGTGGCCCAAACACCGACTTGACGATCCTATGGAGGTTGCCGTGGTGCCCCTCGACATGCTATCACTACCCGTCCACCTGTCCTTCATGCGCGGCCATTACTGGGCGGGCATGAAGGCCAACTGGATCGTCCTCATCCACCAATCCGGTAGTCCGTGGCGTCTCGTGGATATCTACACCCAGTGAGAGATCACCCTTCCATCATTGGATACCGCCGCCATCGAGCCTCGCGGCCCGCCGGACACTCCTGCCTACTACGCACGAGACGCGTCAAGCTTTTGGCTCGACCTCTGTTTGCTGAAAGTTGTAATCTGCGAAGTGCCCACACCATCAGAAGACTACATGGATTACACTCTCATTGCCTTGTTCAACAAGGGATTAGTCTATCTGGAATCCGGTCGCCATACATGGTTATGGCTCATCATCAATCCTGTTGAGGCAACATTTCTGTTTGATGCTATAGTGCACGATGGCATCGCTTACGCGGTCGACGCACAGATTGGCTGCCTATACTGATGGAATATATCGTCGTGTAATTGTTCTATCTCATCTCATCTTTACCTTATGAATACGACTGCCTGTTCATTGTTACAAATTTAGAATACATAGTATGTCTATAACCACATCATTGCTATATGTTCCTCTCATTTCCTAGATTTTTATGACCACACATGTTATTGTTAGAGTTGATATGAGAACAATTGGCATGTAATGATTGTTAGAATACATATTATGAGCATAACATCATGATTGCTATATGTTACTCTCGTTTACAAGATTTTTATAACAACGCATGTTATTGCTTAGAGTTGATATGAGAATAGTAGTAGTAAGTGCTATGGCAGAATATGAGTAGGCTCTGTCATAGCTGTTTTCCTCTCATTGTTACATGATGTTTGAACCATGACATATTGCTAGAATATGAAAGCCATTGGCTTATTTTTTTAACTTGGGGTATGATTATGACCACGACATTGCAATTCTCTGTCTATGATATGTGTCACTGTTATAATAAGCTTAATTCCACACATACTCTGAACATGATTGTTTATTTTTGTCCTTTTGGTCTCCAATTTGAATTGTTGCAGCAGACGCGCTGGCCTTCATGATTCCAGGACCTGTAATCATACCAGCCGATGGGTGGTGGTTTATCGCTCGTTCAGCCGACGGCCGTCATTTGATGCTCATTCGCACGTACCAAATTGACCAAACCATTACATCAAACGACATGCAGTACAATGCGTGGGGCGTTCGTGACATTGATGGCTATGGCTGCTTCGTGTTCGAGAAAGATCCCAGCTCCGTTGGGCCAGGCGTATTCAACTGGAGGCGGGTTTACAGCCTCGGCAGCCACTCTTTGTTCCTCGGGCTCAATTATCCGATCATCCAACCAATCATCGAGCATATCACCGGCGATGATTACCGTGCTATGCAACTTCCATTCGCGAGGGGGGACTGTGTTTACACATCATACCATGGGTTTCATGAATCACCATATCCAGAGATTCGTCGACACAGCTTGTTGCCAGATAATCTTCAGTGTGTGAAAGGCATCAAGCTTCCATGCGATGGATGGCTTTTGCAAACCCGATATGCGACGATGTGGTTCATGCCAACATCAAATATGCACAACTTGATTCGTGCTGATATCTAGACTGAGCCATGTATTCTGCTGCTGTAGCACGACCCTCTTTTGTTGGATATTATGTACTGTTGTTAGTTTGAAGCACTCCTCTGGTTTGAAGGATAGATACCTTCCTGGGATCAAGTGCATCCTAACTCACCTGCGTAGGATGTACTGATAATGATGATGGAGATGCTGTGCAGAAGCCATATATATATCAGTTAGGATTCAAGTGCGTACTTGTTAGTTAAACCTATGTATAAATTGTGACACTAAATACGACTAGTCACTACAAAAAAAATACACTTCCGTGATGATACGTGTTTGTCACAGTAGGCCACGTTTTTTGTCATGCATGTACATCCATGACGATTTTATGACAGAATCAAGATAGTCATACCTGTGCTGTCGTAGAAGTGTTCCATGACATTACCAAAATTATCATCACGGAAGTGTCCACTTCCATGACGATAAATCGCGCGTCACAGAAGTGCTTTCGTCAAGGGTGACCGACACGTGGCATCCACCGTAACGGAATGTCGTTAAGCTATCGGGTCGGGTTTTGGATCCGATAACCCGTTAACAGCCCCGACCAATGGGGATTTTCCATGTGTAAAATCATCATTGGCTGGAGGAAACACGTGACGGCTCATCGTTGGGACAGATGGCATCCACTCATTGGACAGAAGGCGCCTATGATACGTCGACACGTGGCACGGCCCAACAATGGCCCATTCGTGTGAAAAGGTCGGCCCGTTTGACTTGGTCAAAAGGTGGAGGGCCGGCCCATGGAAAGCCTGTTAACGGCCTGTTCGCATATAGCCTATTTATAGCCAGCTAACCCAAGGCCCGTTACGCCCTATCCGAATTAGGCCCGGTAGCGTCATCTGGGCCATCCAGTATGATTCTAGCCCGTTTTCACTTCTGGCCCATGTATGGCCCATGACGTCTTTCGGCCCATATGAGGCCCTTTGTAACTATTGGCCCATTAACGGCCCGTGGTGAAACTGGCCCGTAATGAACAGTGTATCACTTTACACCCATTAACGCCCGTGGTGAAACTGTCCCGTAATGAACAGTGTATCACTTTATACCCATTAACGGCCCGTTATTCCGTTGGGCCGTTTCCAGCCCAAGTTATCTTTCGGCCTTTTGAGGGCCCATTTATTCTTCGGCTCATTTGTAGCATTTGGTTGCTTACGGCCCGTTACTGTCATTTTCTGCTTGTGGGCCAAATTCAGCCCGTCGTTACAGTCGGCCCATTTGTGGACCGTTAATCTGTTGGGCCATTTTCATAGCATCACCAAATATGGCCTATTAACGGCCCAGCCCATGAAACGTACGATTTCCATTAAAGGCCCGTCTACGGCCCATTAAAGGCCCGTACAAGACCCATAAATGAGTCGGCCCTTACAAGGCCCATGGATCCTACGAGACATAGAAGGCCCATGGATCCTACGAGACGTAGAAGGCCCATGGATCCCACGAGACGTAGAAGGCCCATGGATCCTACGGCCCATTGAAGGCCCATGGATCCGACGGCCCATTGAAGGCCCATGGATCCGACGGCCCGTACATGGCCCATGGATCGTACGGCCCGTGAAGGGCCATGGTCGGGCGAGTTGGCCCCCGTTTGAACGATATAGCATATTCAAAGAACTATCCCACTCAATACTATCACCTCTAAAAAGCATACACTATACAACAAAGAGATCAAGGCATAGAAAGGTAGAATAATCCTACACTATACAATAAAGAAATTACAGCCGATTATACCCACTGGGCATTATGGTTCGGCACAGGTGATAATAAAGCATACACAAACAGCAAATTACATACACTGGGCAAATACAGCTCATACATCATGGACGCGCATCAACTTAACTCCATTTGAACTATAATCGATTGGCCGGATTCAGATAGCACAAATTTCAGTCTGCAAAATCTCCAAGTCCTTCATGGTTACCTCAGTGTCTTGTTTCATTTTTTTCACTCCTGCATCTAATACCTGCATGTCCAGTCTCAACTTATTGATTATAAGTTGACAATCATGTACACGTTGTCTTGCCACCTCTAGTTGATGCTCGAGAACATCAGCACATTCCAATTCCAATCCATAATCATTCGGTAACGGCCATGCCGCACTGCTCGCAGATCTTTGTGTTGATGTCACTTCATCCTGAAATGTTTCTGTAAGTACACATGACCAGGGCAAAAATATAGTTACAACAGTGAAGCGAGCAAGACACTATTTTGTACTACATGGCAAAACAGGACTAACAATAATGTTACACGTCACTTTAAAAAAAAAATGTTACACGTCATGAAGCATAAGCAGGTGATATTTTAAAAATTGTAAAAAAGATAGTCTCTGCAGCCTGCATATAGAAATCCCTCTTAGCTCACCAGAGGAGCATGATGTTGGGGCCCAATCGAAAACACAGACAAGTTACAAATTTAGACAGCATGTTGCGTATAAGTAAGCAAGCAGTTGGCCATTCTCTAGCTCAATTAAAGTCTTAGGGAGCATAATGAACAGCAGAGGGTTTCATACAAACATACTACAGCAGGCAAAACTATGCAATCATTAGCGTAGTATAAACTAGATTGTGAGCCTCATGCAATAATAGTTGGTTAATAGACTTCAAAGCTTCAGGCACACTTCGGCAGAGTAATTAAATGGTAAGGCCTTTAATTATATCAACTAATAGTTATACAAGTACCGAACATCAGGCATGATTATTTGGGCATCTCATTAACCGAGGACAAATAAAGCAATTGAAAAGAGCAAATTAACTATGCCTGAAACAAACAAGGAATAGAACTGTACAGTTGCATACAGTGACTTACCTTAGCAGGTTGAAGAGGCTCAGCGCAGCTCCTACTTCTCTTGCAAGGCTCCTTCCTAACATCTTGTACTTGGAAATCCACAATCTTATCTTCATTGCACCCTCTCTGCTGAAGGAAATATGCCCTAGAGGCAATAATAAAGTATTATATATTTCCTTATATCATGATAAATGTTTATTATTCATGCTAGAATTGTATTAACCGGAAACATAATACATGTGTGAATACATAGACAAACAAGAGTGTCACTAGTATGCCTCTACTTGACTAGCTCGTTAATCAAAGATGGTTATGTTTCCTAGCCATAGACATGAGTTGTCATTTGATTAACGGGATCACCTCATTAGGAGAATGACGTGATTGACTTGACCCATTCCGTTAGCTTAGCACCCGATCGTTTAGTATGTTGATATTGCTTTCTTCATGACTTATACATGTTCCTATGAGTATGAGATTATGCAACTCCCGTTTACCGGAGGAACACTTTGTGTGCTACCAAACGTCACAACGTAAATGGGTGATTATAAAGGTGCCCTACAGGTGTCTCCAAAGGTACTTGTTGGGTTGGCGTATTTTGAGATTAGGATTTGTCACTCCGATTGTCGGAGAGGTATCTCTGGGCCCACTCGGTAATGCACATCACTATAAGCCTTGCAAGCATTGTGACTAATGAGTTAGTTGCGGGATGATGTATTACGGAACGAGTAAAGAGACTTGCCGGTAACGAGATTGAACTAGGTATCGAGATACCGACGATCGAATCTCGGGCAAGTAACATACCGATGACAAAGGGAACAACGTATGTTGTTATGCGGTCTGACCGATAAAGATCTTCGTAGAATATGTGAGAGCCAATATGGGCATCCAGGTCCCGCTATTGGTTATTGACCGGAGAGATGTCTCGGTCATGTCTACATAGTTCTCGAACCCGTAGGGTCCGCACGCTTAACGTTACGATGACAGTTTTATTGAGTTTTGATGTACCGAAGGAGTTCGGAGTCCCGGATGAGATCGGGGACATGATGAGGAGTCTTGAAATGGCCGAGACGTAAAGATCGATATATTGGACGACTATATTCGGACTTCGGAAAGGTTCCGAGTGATTCGGGTATTTTTCGTAGTACCGGAGAGTTACGGGAATTCGTATTGGGCCTTAATGGGCCATACGGGAAAGGAGAGAAAGGCCTCAAAAGGTGTCCGCACCCCTCCCCATGGACTAGTCCGAATTGGACTAGGGAAGGGGGGCGCCCCCTTCCTTCTTTCTCCTTCTCCCTTCCCTTTTCCTACTCCAACAAGGAAAGGAGGAGTCCTACTCCCGGTGGGACTAGGAGTCCCCCCTTGGCGCGCCCTCCTCCTAGGCCGGCCGCCTCCCCCCTTGCTCCTTTATATACGGGGGCAGGGGGGCACCCCATAGACACAACAATTGATCCTTGAGATCTCTTAGCCGTGTGCGTTGCCCCCCTCCACCATATTACACCTCGATAATACCGTTGCGGAGCTTAGGCGAAGCCCTGCGTCGGTGGAACATCATCATTGTCACCACGCCGTCGTGCTGACGAAACTCTCCCTCAACACTCGGCTGGATCGGAGTTCGAGGGACGTCATCGAGCTGAACGTGTGTAGAACTCGGAGGTGCCGTACGTTCGGTACTTGATCGGTCGGATCGTGAAGACGTACGACTACATCAACCGCGTTGTGATAACGCTTCCGCTGTCGGTCTACGAGGGTACGTGGACAACACTCTCCCCTCTCGTTGCTATGCATCACCATGATCTTGCGTGTGCGTAGGAATTTTTTTGAAATTACTACGTTCCCCAACAGTGGCATCCAAGCCTGGTTTTATGCGTTGATGCTATGCACGAGTAGAACACAAGTGAGTTGTGGGCGATATAAGTCATACTGCTTACCAGCATGTCATACTTTGGTTCAGCGGTATTGTGAGATGAAGCGGCCCGGACCGACATTACGCGTACGCTTACGCGAGACTGGTTTCACCGTTACGAGCACTCGTTGCTTAAAGGTGACCGGCGGGTGTCTGTCTCTCTCACTTTAGTTGAACCGAGTGTGGCTACGCCTGGTCCTTGCGAAGGTTAAAACAGCACCAACTTGACAAACTATCGTTGTGGTTTTGATGCGTAGGTAAGAACGGTTCTTGCTAAGCCCGTAGCAGCCACGTAAAATATGCAACAACAAAGTAGAGGACGTCTAACTTGTTTTTGCAGGGCATGTTGTGATGTGATATGGTCAAGACATGATGTGATATAATGTGTTGTATGAGATGATCATGTTTTGTAACCGAGTTATCGGCAACTGGCAGGAGCCATATGGTTGTCGCTTTATTGTATGAGATGCAATCGCCATGTAATAGTTTTACTTTATCACTAAGCGGTAGCGATAGTCGTAAAAGCAATAAGTTGGCGAGACGACAACGATGCTACGATGGAGATCAAGGTGTCGCGCCGGTGACAATGGTGATCATGACGGTGCTTCGGAGATGGAGATCACAAGCACGGTGCTTCGGAGATGGAGATCACAAGCACAAGATGATGATGGCCATATCATATCACTTATATTGATTGCATGTGATGTTAATCCTTTATGCATCTTATCTTGCTTTGTTTGACGGTAGCATTATAAGATGATCCTTCACTAAATTATCAAAGTATAAGTGTTCTCCCTGAGTATGCACCGTTGCGAAAGTTCTTCGTGCTGAGACACCACGTGATGATCGGGTGTGATAGGCTCTACGTTCAAATACAACGGGTGCAAAACAGTTGCACACGCGGAATACTCAGGTTAAACTTGACGAGCCTAGCATATAACAGATATGGCCTCGGAACACGGAGACTGAAAGGTCGAGCGTGAATCATATAGTAGATATGATCAACATAGTGATGTTCACCATTGAAACTACTCCATCTCACGTGATGATCGGACATGGTTTAGTTGATTTGGATCACGTGATCACTTAGAGGATTAGAGGGATGTCTATCTAAGTGGGAGTTCTTAAGTAATATGATTAATTGAACTTAAATTTATCATGAACTTAGTCCTGATAGTATTTTGCAAATTATGTTGTAGATCAATAGCTCGCGTTGTTGCTTCCCTGTGTTTATTTTTGATATGTTCCTAGAGAAAAATTATGTTGAAAGATGTTAGTAGCAAAGATGCGGATTGGATCCGTGATCTGAGGATTATCCTCATTACTGCACAGAAAAATTATTTCCTTGATGCACCGCTAGGTGACAGACCTATTGCAGGAGCAGATGCAGAAACGTTTGGCTAGCTCAATATGATGACTACTTGATAGTTTAGTGCACCATGCTTAACAGCTTAGAATCGGGACTTCAAAGACGTTTTGAACGTCATGGAACATATAAGATGTTCCAGGAGTTGAAGTTAATATTTCAAGCAAATACCCGAGTTGAGAGATATGAAGTCTCCAACAAGTTCTATAGCTAAAAGATGGAGGAGAATCGCTCAACTAGTGAGCATGCGCTCAGATTGTCTGGGTACTACAATCAGTTGAATCAAGTGGGAGATAATCTTCCAGATAAAATAGTGATTGACAGAATTCTCTAGTCACCATCACCAAGTTAGTAGAACTTCGTGATGAACTATAGTATGCAAGGGATGACGAAAGTAATTCCCGAGCTCTTCGTGATGCTGAAATCGACGAAGGTAGAAATCAAGAAAAACATCAAGTGTTGATGGTTGACGAGACCACTAGTTTCAAGAAAAGGGCAAAGGGAAGAAGGGGAACTTCAAGAAGAACAGCAAACAAGTTGCTGCTCAGGAGAAGAAACCCAAGTCTAGACCTAAGCCTGAAACTGAGTGCTTCTACTGCAAGCAAACTGGTCACTGGAAGCGGAACTACCCCAAGTATTTGGTGGATAAGAAGGATGGCAAAGTGAACAAAGGTATATTGGATATACATGTTATTGATGTGTACTTTACTAGTGTTTATAGCAACCCCTCGGCATTTGATACTGGTTCAGTTGTTAAGAGTAGTAACTCGAAACGGGAGATGCAGAATAAACAGAGACTAGTAAAAGGAGAGGTGACGATGTGTGTTGGAAGTAGTTCCAAGATTGATATGATCATCATCGCACACTTCCCATACTTTCGGGATTAGTGTTGAAACTAAATAAGCGTTATTTGGTGTTTGCGTTGAGCATGAATATGATTTGATCATGTTAATTGCAATACGGTTGTTCATTTAAGTTAGCGAACAATTGTTGTTATGTTTACACGAATAAAAACCTTCTATGGTCATACACACCAACGAAAATGGTTTGTTGGATCTCGATCGTAGTGATACACATATTTATAATAATGAAGCCAAAAGATGCAAAGTTAATAATGATAGTGCAACTTATTTGTGGCACTGCCGTCTAGGTCATATTGTTGTAAAGCGCATGAAGAAACTCCATACTGATGGGATTTTGGAATCACTTGATTATGAATCACTTGATGCTTGCGAACCGTGCCTCATGGGCAAGATGACTAAAACGCCGTTCTCTGGAACTATAGAGAGAGCAACAGATTTGTTGGAAATCATACATACAGATGTATGTGGTCCGATGAATATTGAGGCTCGTAGCAGGTATCATTATTTTCTGACCTTCACAGATGATTTGAGCAGATATGGGTATATCTACTTAATGAAACAGAAGTCTGAAACATTTGAAAAGTTCATATAATTTCAGAGTGAAGCGAAAATCATCGTAACAAGAAAATAAAGTTTCTACAATTTGATCGTGGAGAAGAGTATTTTAGTTACGAGTTTGGCCTTCAGTTAAAACAATGTGAAATAGTTTCACTGCTCACGCCACCTGGAACACCACAGCATAATGGTGTGTCCGAATGTCATAACCGTACTTTATTGGATATAGTGCAATCTATGATGTCTCTTACCAATTTACCACTATCGTTTTGGGGTTATGCATTAGAGACAGCTACATTCACGTTAAATAGGGAACCATCTAAATCCGTTGAGACGACATCTTATGAACTGTGGTTTGGCAAGAAACCAAAGTTGTCGTTTCTTAAAGTTTGGGGTTGCGATGCTTATTTGAAAAAGTTTCATCCTGATAAGCTCAAACCCAAATCGGAGAAATGTGTCTTCATAGGATACCCAAAGGAGACAGTTGGGTACACCTTCTATCACAGATCCGAAGGCAAGACATTCGTTGCTAAGTATGGATCCTTTCTAGAGAAGGAGTTTTTCTCGAAAGAAGTGAGTGGGAGGAAAGTAGAACTTGATGAGGTAACTGTACCTGCTCCCTTATTGGAAAGTAGTTCATCACAGAAATCTGTTCCTGTGACTCCTACACCAATTAGTGAGGAAGTTACTGATGATGATCATGTAACTTCAGATCAAGTTACTACCAAACCTCGTAGGTAAACCAGAGTAAGATCCGCACCAGAGTGGTACGGTAATCCTGTTCTGGATGTTATGTTGCTAGACCATGACGAACCTACGAACTATGAAGAAGCGATGGTGAACCCAGATTCCGCAAAATGGCTTGAAGCCATGAAATCTGAGATGAGATCCATGTATGAAGAACAAAGTATGGACTTTGATTGACTTGCCCAATGATCGGCGAGCCATTGAGATTAAATGGATCTTCAAGAGGAAGACGAATGCTGATAGTAGTGTCACTATCTACAAAGCTAGAATTGTCGCAAAAAGGTTTTCGACAAGTTCAAGATGTTGACTACGATGAGAGTTTCTCACTCGTATCTATGCTTAAGTCTATCCGAATCATGTTAGCAATTGCCGCATTTTATGAAATCTGGCAAATAGATAAACAAAACTGCATTCCTTAATGGATTTATTAAAGAAGAGTTGTATATGATGCAACCAGAAGGTTTTGTCAATCCTAAAGGTGCTAACAAAATATGCAAACTCCAGCGATCCATCTATGGACTGGTGCAAGCATCTCAGAGTTGGAATATACGCTTTGATAAGTTGATCAAAGCATATAGTTTTATACAGACTTGCGGTGAAGCCTGTATTTACAAGAAAGTGAGTGGGAGCACTACAACATTTCTGATAAGTATATGTGAATGACATATTGTTGATCGGAAATAATGTAGAATTATTCTGCAAAGCATAAAGGAGTGTTTGAAAGGAGTTTTTCAAAAGAAAGACCTCGGTGAAGCTGCTTACATATTGAGCATCAAGATCTATAGAGATAGATCAAAACGCTTGATAAGTTTTTTCAACGAGTACATACCTTAACAAGATTTTGAAGTAGTTCAAAATAGAACAGTCAAAGAAAGAGTTCTTGCCTGTGTTACAAGGTGTGAAATTGAGTAAGACTGAAAGCCCGACCACGGCAGAAGATAGAAAGAGAATGAAAGTCATTCCCTATGCCTTGGCCATAGGTTCTATGAAGTATGCCATGCTGTGTACCAGATCTATTGTATACCCTACACTAATTTTGGCAAGGGAGTACAATAGTGATCTAGGAGTAGATCACTGGACAGCGGTCAAAATTATCCTTAGTGGAATAAGGATATGTTTCTCGATTATGGAAGTGACAAAAGGTTCATCGTAAAGGGTTACGTCGATGCAAGTTTTGACACTAAATCTAGATGACTCTAAGTCTCGGTCTAGATACATATTGGAAGTGGGAGAAATTAGCTAGAGTAGCTCCGTGTAGAGCATTGTAGACATAGAAATTTGCAAAATACTTACGGATCTGAATGTGACAGACCCGTTGACTAAAATTATCTCACAATGAAAACATGATCACACATTAGTACTCTTTGGGTGTTAATCACATAGCGATGTGAACTAGATTATTGACTCTAGTAAACCCTTTGAGTGTTTGTCACATAGAGATGTGAACTATGGGTGTTAATCACATGGTGATGTGAATTATTGATGTTAAATCACATGGCGATGTGAACTAGATTATTGACTCTAGTGCAAGTGGGAGACTGAAGGAAATATGCCCTAGAGGCAATAATAAAGTATTATATATTTCCTTATATCATGATAAATGTTTATTATTCATGCTAGAATTGTATTAACCGGAAACATAATACATGTGTGAATACATAGACAAACAAGAGTGTCACTAGTATGCCTCTACTTGACTAGCTCGTTAATCAAAGATGGTTATGTTTCCTAGCCATAGACATGAGTTGTCATTTGATTAACGGGATCACCTCATTAGGAGAATGACGTGATTGACTTGACCCATTCCGTTAGCTTAGCACCCAATCGTTTAGTATGTTGCTATTGCTTTCTTCATGACTTATACATGTTCCTATGACTATAAGATTATGCAACTCCCGTTTATGGGAGGAACACTTTGTGTGCTACCAAACGTCACAACGTAAATGGGTGATTATAAAGGTGCTCTACAGGTGTCTCCAAAGGTACTTGTTGGGTTGGCGTATTTCGAGATTAGGATTTGTCACTCCGATTGTCGGAGAGGTATCTCTGGGCCCACTCGGTAATGCACATCACTATAAGCCTTGCAAGCATTGTGACTAATGAGTTAGTTGCGGGATGATGTATTACAGAACGAGTAAAGAGACTTGCCGGTAACGAGATTGAACTAGGTATCGAGATACCGACGATCGAATCTCGGGCAAGTAACATACCGATGACAAAGGGAACAACGTATGTTGTTATGCGGTCTGACCGATAAAGATCTTCGTAGAATATGTGGGAGCCAATATGGGCATTCAGGTCCCGCTATTGGTTATTGACCGGAGAGATGTCTCGGTCATGTCTACATAGTTCTCGAACCCGTAGGATCCGCACGCTTAACGTTACGATGACAGTTTTATTGAGTTTTGATGTACCGAAGGAGTTCGGAGTCCCGGATGAGATCGGGGACATGACGAGGAGTCTCGAAATGGCCGAGACGTAAAGATCGATATATTGGACGACTATATTCGGACTTCGGAAAGGTTCCGAGTGATTCGGGTATTTTTCGGAGTACCGGAGAGTTACGGGAATTCGTATTGGGCCTTAATGGGCCATACGGGAAAGGAGAGAAAGGCCTCAAAAGGTGGCCGCACCCCTCCCCATGGACTAGTCCGAATTGGACTAGGGAAGGGGGGCGCCCCTTCCTTCTTTCTCCTTCTCCCTTCCCTTTTCCTACTCCAACAAGGAAAGGAGGAGTCCTACTCCCACTCCCGGTGGGAGTAGGACTCCCCCCTTGGCGCGCCCTCCTCCTAGGCCGGCCGCCTCCCCCCTTGCTCCTTTATATACGGGGGCAGGGGGCACCCCATAGACACAACAATTGATCCTTGAGATCTCTTAGCCGTGTGCGTTGCCCCCCTCCACCATATTACACCTCGATAATACCGTTGCGGAGCGTAGGCGAAGCCCTGCGTCGGTGGAACATCATCATTGTCACTACACCGTCGTGCTGACGAAACTCTCCCTCAACACTGGCTCGATCGGAGTTCGAGGGACGTCATCGAGCTGAACGTGTGTAGAACTCGGAGGTGCCGTACATTCGGTACTTGATCGGTCGGATCGTGAAGACGTACGACTACATCAACCGCATTGTGATAACGCTTCCGCTGTCACTCTACGAGGGTACGTGGACAACACTCTCCCCTCTCGTTGCTATGCATCACCATGATCTTGCGTGTGCGTAGGAATTTTTTTGAAATTACTACGTTCCCCAACATCTGCAAGGTGACACAAACTAGTTACTCGTCTCCTTGGAAGATAAATATGCATACTTTCCACTCTGTGAACACAAAAGTATGAGATTATAACAAAACACCACCACATAATGAAACATGCCGCATCTCTTGCACTTGCACACAATGAAATGAGCATTTACTATGTCTGCACTATGTAAAAACTAGGCATACCTTCGAACTGGATCTCCAGGTACTCTTGGAGAGCCTACTGTAGTGTACAGCCAAACCTTTATGTCACCTATGAGTTAGACAAGGCCCCACTATAGCAGCCCTTAGTGTTTAAATCGTTGACAAGCTATGTTAGAGTGTTAGGTCAAGAACAGCAAGTAATCAAAGCAAACAGTCCTAGTATGGCTGGCTGATGCAAACAAGCAATTGAACAGATGTGTGAGCAAATCTTACATATCAAGAAAAGAAGCAAAGAAGGACGCTTAAAGACCATCACTTGACTGACCAGATTTAAGGGGCATTTAAACATCATGTGCAACGTATGAACTAACATAAACATTGCATATTCCAGATTCTACAATGGAATGCACATGTATTAGGTTATGCCATGTATGATGATGCCTAAATGTACAGATAGCAGGCATGAGTGATTCATCATTGCACGCACAATTGAATTGCAGGTTAAGGGCTAGTTCGATTCCGCCTTTTCAGGGCATATTGTCAAAATAAGCCATAAAAGATGTAAAGAAGTCATTTTTGAGTTATGGGCTTGGGCTTAACTAATTTCTCTTTGGAGGGGGGTGTTTCGGGTAGAACCTCACTAAAAATTGAAGGGAAGGGGAATAGTGAAATGACTTTGTTGTCTGCCTATATTACACTCAAAATGCAACTGTTGACGCCCGTGTCACATGTGACCCTGAAGTAAAAACAAACACGCAAGCGTTCATTGCCCTGCCCGCTTGCATCTCCTCTCCCCTTTCCCTCTACCTCGATCCCCTGCCTGCAGCACTAGGGTTCCTCCAGCGAGCCGTCGCCACTGGTCCCATATGGCCTGGTCCTCGACGATGCTATGTCCAGCTAGGCTACATGGCCGGCGGGTAGGGGCAAATCTCCCTGGCTGCTCCTCCCTCTGGCGCCGCCCCTCATTCTCATGGTCTCCAGCAGCTGCTCCATTGTGGTTCGTCCAACGCACTACTCCGGCGGGCGCTGCACAACTACGGCTGATGCCGCACTGCGGCAGAAGGCACCTTATCCCCCCTCCCCTCCTCCCAGGCCATGGGCTTGAGGTGCTGTTGAAGGATGAGCTCATCCAACAAGGTGAGGATCTCCTCTAATTTTTGCCAAATTTTCATTCTGATCCACTATACGATGAATTGCTATGAGCTGCTTCTGCTGCTGCTATATGATGCATTGCTATGAGCTGCTCCTGCTGCTGCTATATGATGAATTGCTATGAGCTGCTGCTTCTATATGATGAATTGCTATGAGCTGCTGTTGCTGCTATATGATGAATTGCTATGAGCTGCTGTTGCTGCTATATGATGAATTGCTATGAGCTGCTGCTGCTGCGATATGATGAGTTGCTATAAGCTGCTCCTGCTGCTGCTATATGATGAATTGCTATGAGCTGCTCCTGCTACTGCTATATGATGAGTTGCTATGAGCTGCTCCTGCTGCTGCTATATGATGAATTGCTATGAGCTACTGCTGGTATATGATGAATTGCAGACTGCTGCTGGTGTATGATGAGTTGCTATGAGTTGCTGCTGCTATATGATGCTTTCAGGTGGTGCTGCTATATGATAATAACCAGCCACTTGGACCATCGAATTTCAATAAATAATTGTTCTTCATTTAAATGTGGGTCATGCATTCTTCGTTTAAATTAGGCAATGGGTTCTCTATGGAAAACATTGACCAAAGTAGATTGTGCCAAATAGATGGTATATTTGTATTTGCATTTTGAGCAAATAGTGATGGTCTGTTTTCCTATCATATTAATTACTGCACTGGGTTCAATTTGTGATGTTTGCAAGTCAAATTAATTTCCATATGGGCAGAAAAATGAAAAAAATATAATGCAATCTAGACTTTCCACTGATCATACCAAAGATAAGCTGAAAACGCAATGAAAAGAACTGGTTGGCTTATTACATGTAGCTTATATTCACAGGTGCTTATTTTCTTAGGATAACTCATAATAACTGTCCCTAAGAAACTTGGCTAATAGAACTGGCATACAAATAACATGTCACGATGATTGCAATGGAGGAGTGACGTACCATAGCACACTGTATAGACTCACCGCTGCCTCTCCTTTTTTTTGCGATGTTCCATGAAATTGCCAGATACATCTTGTACTTTTTCATTGTGTAACCCTACCTGCAAGTTGACACGGCTAATTTCAGACATCTCTACATGATACTACATTGCATATACCTTGCGCATATTTAAACCACCAATTAACGATTGTGTGCGTACCATAAACTAGCCATGACTCTGTATGCTGGACTAGCAGGCACTCTAAGGGAGCCTAATGTAGTGCACTGGAATTCCTACATGCCACCTACGATTTTGTGTAATGTACTGCCCCTGTTCCTAAATATATGTCTTTGTAGAGATTCCAGTATGGACCACATACAGATGTATATAGATGCATTTTCGAGTGTAGATTCACTCATTTTGCTCTGTATGTAGCTTATAGTGGAATCTCTAGAAAGACTTATATTTAGGAACGGAGGTACGAGGTAGTATCATGTATGACATCTACATATCTAATTTAGCAGCCAGTAGTAGAAATCATTGTCTGCACAAAGGGATTACTGGTCGAAAATCCTAGCAAAGCACGCTGGCAGGCACAGAACAATACAAGAGAGAGAGACGCGCTTACAAGATCATAGCAATGCCTCAGTCCAGGATCTTGGTTGGCCAAGCTGTTAGATCCAGAAGAAACATCGTCCTTGTAGTTTTTGCCAGCTGCATAACAGGTAACAGCGACCGGTTAGTATATTTGAAGTACATCGGGCAGGTGATGCTGGACGGGTTTAAAGGTGACAAGTACCTAGGCCGTGGAGGGTGCTTGGCATCTCTCCAGATGGTGGGAATCAGGTTAGAAACGTCAAGGGTGATGACGCTGCGCTGGCGTCGGGGTCCGGTAAGGAGATCTAGAACCGTCGAGTAGGGTGTTTGTGGAGCGGCTCCGGTAGGGTGGACTACGGTGTGGGCAAAGCGGATCTGTGGCCGTGAATGAGGGCGTAGGTGAAGCTGCTCCGGTGGTTGGGTTAAGGATGGTGTCGACGACGCGGATCTGCGGCCATGGACGGGGCGTCAGAAGCTGCTCCGGTGGTTGGGTTAAGGATGGTGTCAACGATGCGGATCTGCGGCCGTGGACGGGGCGTCAGAAGCTGCTCCGGTGGTTGGGTTAAGGGTGGTGTCGACGATGCGGATCTGTGGCC